>NW_016157994.1:0-24055 GCF_001687245.7 Rhagoletis zephyria
CATATCCATAATTTGGCAACGCTAAGGCCAACACAAAGCAGAAAGATCGATGCGTCGGTGGTCAGCTGTTGCAAATACATAAATAAAATTATATGAAATGTTTTTTTCATNCTGGCTATGCGCGTGTTTGGCGAAGTGCGGCGTCAGCACATTCGCATTAGTAAGTAGGTTGGCCCCCTTGTTAACTTGGATATGTAGACATGGGAAAGTTTGCGTAAACAAAGAATAGAGACCGGTTCGCATACAACTTTGGCGTTGCGTTGGCGTCGAATTTCAAAGCAGCCGTCCACATATCCATAATTTGGCAACGCTAAGGCCAACACAAAGCAGAAAGATCGATGCGTCGGTGGTCAGCTGTTGCAAATACATAAATAAAATTATATGAAATGTTTTTTTCATTCAAATTACTTAGTAATTACTTGTATGTAAGAATACAAAGACAAATTATTTATCAGAAGCATTGCCCCTTACATATTAAAAAAAAGTATTAAAAGCTCTCAAAAAAGCAAAATCGCTACATCGTAAAAATTGTTTGAATAACAGCATAAATTCAAATCCGCATAAAAAGAGACCTAAGTGTATAAGTTGAAATTTTATAAGAAATTATTGAACATTAAAAACATTTTACCTACATAGATATGTATGCACATATGTGCCTACCTAGTAGATAAAACTGGTTAAAATAGCACGATCCTATTCTTCTGTGCATGAGGATATATACATCATTATATACCAACATATGTGTATATACATATGTATGTATATACATATCTGCATGCGTGCATCCAATCCTTTACTCGAAATTCTTAGTTGCTGCAATTTTTATCCCATACATTTTTGCCGACCAAACAACACGTTTTCCTGTCTAACCTGCTTGCCTCATTTGCTTCGCTCGTTTAATCGCCTCATCTGCCTCGCTCGTTTACTCGCCTCGCTCGTCTGCTGCTGCAAATGAGTGCCTCGCTCGCAACGAAGCCCTCGCGAGTGCAGAGCTAATGAGGCCCTCGTTTGCTTGCCGCTCTACTCTTGCGCTGTCCTCGTTTGCTAACTCGCTCGCTGGCTGCTCAGCGCGTGTGCTCGTACTTAACGAGTGCTCGTTTGCAAACAGCCTCGCTTGATGCTCGTGAGTTGCGCTAGCTCAGAGCAAACTAACGAGTGAGCGAGGGGCTAAAGTGAGGCAAACCCGAACCCTGCCCGTATGATACTACGTTTTTTCCCTGTATTTTCTTTTGAAATACAAACAAAAAAACTGACGAAAGTCAGATTACAAAAACAATTCGGCAATGTGTTAGAGAGAAACAAATTCTGTGTGAAAAGCAGCTGAGTTTTGATAAATCCTTACCGAAATTCAAACAAACGAAATTAAAATTTGCGTAAAACAGTTTTGTTACATTCAAAAATTAAATTAAAGCGACAAGACAATCAATAACGTATTTATTTTAATTGTATTTCCATTTTGTTTTGTTTATGCTAAGAAAATAACTCGTCTGGCAAAATGCAAACAGCTGTGTAAGAAAAACGAACGAAATACAGCCATCTGTAAAAAAAAAACTAACGAAAGTTGGCCGGACTGTTTTTAATCAAGAACGATAGAATACAAGATTGCGCATTCCCGCAGAATGACATTTGTGGCAACGGGTAAACAAAGAATATGGCGAAGAACAATGAGTTGACAGTTGTGAATTTGCAGTGAGAAAACGTGTTTTCTTCTCGATTCACCAATTTCTCAAGCCATCTTTGAATATAGCAAATTAAGCACAACGTTAACAAAAAATATACAACCACTCTTGAAATGTGTTCAAAAGAATAGGTCTTATTAATTAACTATTTAGAATTTTTGTGTTTGTATTGCAGGTGCCGAAAAAGTGATAATATCTTGTCGCAGCGCATGTTTCCCTGCAGAAAGTGGTCGATGCTTGCTTACCTCCGATTTTAATTTGTAATTTGTGGTATTTCAACGTTTTCAACTTAACATGTCGTGTTTAAAAGTGGTCCGTAAAGAGCTTCATGCATATTACGCTGGTGTCTAAATTGTATGGCTTCTCCTGCCGGCAGAACTCTACCCACTTTCAGGCCAAGGCGTCGTCGCGGGGAAACAAAAAAAAAACTGCATTTGGGGGCTTTACCCCTACGGCTGCTGCAATTCAACACACGACACGACATTTTTATATAGTTTTTATTACAAATAAAACGTTTTTTACTTCAGAACGCACGAATTACTTTGATTTTTCACTTGAAAGTACACAATACGTTTGCACTTGTTTCTATACAAAAAAATTTGTTTACGTATTGGCATAAATGTTAAAGTCGGCAAAACCAAAGTAGCGGTTTCGGAAATGCGCCACCTTCAGTTCATTTCACCATGGTTTTTAACAACCTAGTTTATTTTTCGTCAGTTTTTCGTTTATTTTTTGGTATAAAGCTTACTCCCTTACACAAGTACTGAAATCGTATATAACTTTCTCTTTCTTTCAAAATACAGTGTAAAATACACTCGAAATACAGTGTACATTGCACACAAAAAACGATGCATCGAAAAAAATACATCGATATATCGATGTATATCGATGTATATCGGAAGGTCCAAAACATCGCTTTTATTCGATACATCGAATAGCAAACATCGATGTTTCCGATGTTTCCGATGCATCCATGTTTTTTGCATCCCTAGTTTGTTTGTTTTGAAAGCAGCGCTGTTTGTACATACATAATTTTCAATTTGGGCGCAGCGCTGCTTGTACATAAATTTCACTTTGCGCATGCCTGAAGCTGGCAATGGTTCCTTTTTTAATTTTCCGCTGTGCTAGCTGATTATAAAAAGAGAAGAGAATAGAGAGAAATATGTGTGTGATTTGTTGATGTTCTCTAAACACAAACGCGTGAAAGGCAAACAGTATAGCAATGCGTGGTATTGTTGATCAACTTAATACTTTAATTAAACGTACTTATTATTAAAACTTCATTTTAAAAATACCACTATGTCCTACTGTGGTAGAAATATGTTATTTTAAAACTTGAATCATAGAAATCGGCTGTTTTGCTCTCACGTTGTTTTGGGCTTTAATTTTATATATTGTATAGATACGGTGACCATCCGTTTTGTTATTTGCAGGACCGAACTGTTATTTCAAGGTCTGTCCTGCGTAGTTTTTCAAAACAGAAAACCCCCAAAATCTACTGATTTTTTCCACGTGCCCTGCCTATGTCACGAATTTTTTTCGATATTTTAAAATTAATTTTTCCTAATCGAAATAAAAACAGTGTCGATAACTAATTGATAACTACATAAGGGTAAACTGGTTTTGAAGTTTCAACTAGTAAATGCGTTCTATATATTGTACGGTTATGGACAATGGATGACGAGAAATTGAAGACCAGCATCAAATATATCGATAACACTGTTCTACAAATTATGTGGTAATCGCTTAAGAAAGAAAAATTTTCCATGCCAATTTTCCTTTCAAACAAGCGTTTTCGTAATTTTTTCGAAAAATGTGTTTTCGGTACATTTCGAACCTATTCGTCAATATCTCATGAAAAAATTATCCAATCAACATAAGCTGACTATAGGNAGAAATTGAAGACCAGCATCAAATATATCGATAACACTGTTCTACAAATTATGTGGTAATCGCTTAAGAAAGAAAAATTTTCCATGCCAATTTTCCTTTCAAACAAGCGTTTTCGTAATTTTTTCGAAAAATGTGTTTTCGGTACATTTCGAACCTATTCGTCAATATCTCATGAAAAAATTATCCAATCAACATAAGCTGACTATAGGTCTTACAAAAATATATTACTTTGCCGATTTCGATGAAAATTATTAGTGTTACAAGCGACCAAAATCGAAAAATTTAAATTTCAATCATTTTCTTTTTACAGTAAATGAAAGTCTGATGAGAAATCTAGATGTCACGGAACACAATCTGAACAAAAAATATATATTTTTGCAAAGAGCCCATCAATACCTTTCGAACTGTTGGTCGTTTCATGAGATATTGAGGAATAACTGAAAACGTACTAAAAATACGTTTTTCAAACAAATCTCGAAAACACTTCTTTGAAACCATGGGTATTTTTTTCGTGTTCAACGACCAGTTTGCCTAAAAAATTTGCTTTACAGAGGTTCATATTTCGTGTAAAGTAATATGTAATATGCCTTATTATAATTTTGTAAATATTCATTACTAAAAGATTAATACCAATGAAGCAAATGTGATTTATGTATAAAGTTTAAAATTGGATTAATAATTAAGAAATATACACTCTTCGTTATTTGAATACCGCATCCTTTTAATACTTAGTAGGTACAGTTTTCCTTTTGTTTGTTTAATATTCATTAACTTTTTATAAAAATATAGCATATTCTACGTCTACATTCCATTAAAAAAATTTTTTAAAATTAAAAAAAAATAAACATAGGGGCGACGATTTTTTTTGACAGTGCTACGCATTTTCTTCCATATAAAAATTTTGCCAAGCATACTTTGTATGGTAGAAAATAAAAAAAGGGTGCGCGATTCAAATGACGAGGAATGTGTATATGTAGTATATTTTTGTTATTTTTATACTACGCAATTATATGTAGGTAAATTTTTTGAAAAATTGTCCTGCATTTTCAAAATATATTTATGGTCACCGTAAGTATAGATTTCTTTTATGGTAGGAGAGCTTCTCAAGCAATTTTTTCGTGTTAAGTTGTTGAAAAGTAATGAATATCTAAATCCCGGCACTAATCCAGGGATCCCGGGATCGTTATCACAATCATCCCGAATATCCCGGGATCGGAAAAAGCTGAAAAATTAACATCCCTAATATGCATGTACTAATAATTTGTAATTTAATATATGTATTTATATTTATATATGTATTTAGAAACACTTTATTCTGATTGAATGATGTTTACTCGCCAAAAAAGATAATAGGGCCCTTGAGGATATTGTGTACATGATTTCGCATTTGCATATTTCAGTGCATTTGTAAATTCACAACAATAAAATGCGAACCGTTGCCATAGTGGCAAGCATAAAATTTGCAAATGCCAATACAAATGAAAATCCAAGACCATTTGGACAATATTCTGAACAGTCCTTTTACTTTGTAAAAGTGGTTTTACAAGATACATAGCGCCGTTTAAAGTACAAAACCGCGTATCAACAAAATGCAAACCGCGTATCAAGATAATGTAAAACCGCGTATGTCTTCTTCTTCTTCTTTTTTGGCGCTGTAACCGCCTAAGCGATTTTGGCGGAGTTCAGCAAAGCACGCCAGTCGTTTCTCCTCTGTGCCAACTGACGCCAATTGGAAACGCCAAGTGAAGCCAAGTCCTTCTCCACCTGATCTTTCCATCGCAGTGGGGGCCTCCCTCTTCCTCTGCTACCACCAGCGGGTCCGGAGTTGAATACTTTCAGAGCTGGAGCGTCGGTGTCCATTCGAACGACATGACCAAGCCAGCGGAGCCGCTGTATTTTAATTCGCTGCACTATGTCCATATCGTTGTAAAGCTCATACAGCTCATCGTTCCATCGTCTGCGGTACTCGCCGTCGCCAACGCGTAAAGGACCGTAAATCTTCCGCAAAATCTTTCTCTCAAACACTCCAAGAGCCGCCTCATCGGATGTTGTCATTGTCCATGCTTCTGCGCCATATACCAGCACGGGCATGATGAGTGACTTATAGAGCGTGGTTTTCGTACGTCGAGAGAGGACTTTACTCCTGAATTGCCTACTCAGTCCAAAGTAGCACTTGTTGGCAAGAGTGATTCTACGTTGGATTTCAATGCTGACATTATTATCGGTGTTAATGCTGGTTCCCAAGTAAACGAAATTCTCTACTTTCTCGAAATTGTAACTGTCAACAGTGACGTGGGTGCCAAGGCGCGAATGTGCTGACTGTTTGTTTGATGACAGGAGATACTTCGTCTTGTCCTCGTTTACCACCAGACCCATGCGCTTTGCTTCCCTATCCAACTTGGAAAAGGCAGAACAGACTTCGTGGTTTTTGTTACCGATGATGTCGATGTCATCGGCATAAGCCAGCAATTGCACGCTCTTGTAGTAAATTGTTCCTGAGCGGTTCAGTTCTGCAGCTCTTATTATCTTCTCCAACATCAGATTAAAGAAGTCACATGAAAGGGAGTCGCCCTGTCTGAAACCCCGTTTTGTGGCGAACGGCTCGGAGAGGTCTTTTCCAATTCTGACGGAGCTGGTGGTATTGCTCAACGTCATTTTACACAGCCGTATGAGTTTTGAGGGGATGCCAAATTCAGACATAGCGGCGTATAGGCAACTCCTTTTAGTGCTGTCAAAAGCGGCTTTAAAGTCGACAAATAGGTGGTGAGTGTCGATCCTTTTCTCGCGGGTCTTTTCCAAGATTTGGCGTATTGTGAATACCTGGTCTATGGTGGATTTGCCAGGTCTAAAGCCACACTGATAAGGCCCAATCAGTTCATTGACGGTGGGCTTCAGTCTTTCACACAATACGCTCGATAAGACCTTGTAACCTATGCTTAGAAGGCTGATCCCGCGGTAGTTGGCGCGAATGGCGGGGTCACCTTTCTTGTGGATTGGGCAGAGCACACTTAAATTCCAGTCGTCGGGCATGCGTTCATCTGACCATATTCTGCACAAGAGTTGATGCATGCACCTTATCAACTCCTCGCCGCCGTACTTGAATAGCTCAGCTGGCAGGCTGTCAGCTCCAGCGGCTTTGTTGTTTTTCAGCCGCGTTATTGCTATACGTACCTCGTCATAGTCAGGCGGTGGAACGTCGACTCCGTCATCATCGACTGCGGGCTCGGGTTCTTCTTCTCCACAACTTTCTGTGCTGCTACCATTTAGTAGGGCGGAAAAGTGTTCCCTCCATAATTTAAGTACGCTCTGGACATCAGTTACTAGGTCGCCATTATTGTTCTTACAGGAGTGCGCCCCGGTCTTTAAACCTTCCGTAAGTCGCCTAACTCTCTGGTAAAATTTTCGGGCATTCCTCCTGTCGGCCAGCATTTCAAGCTCTTCGCACTCACGTATTTCTGCCTCTCTCTTCTTGTTGCGGCAAATACGTCTCGCTTCCCTCTTCAGATCCCTATAGCGGTCCCACATAGCGCGCGTTGCGCCCGATCGCAGCGTGGCCCTGTAGGCGGCATCTTTTTTCTCTGCAGCTTCCTGACACTCCTCATCGTACCAGTTGTTCTTTCGGGCTCGCTGAAATCCGACTACTTCTTCGGCGGCGGTACTTAATGAGCGGGAAATGTGGTTCCACTGCTCGCATATGTCGGTTTGTTGAAGAGTGCTCTCTGAGAGCAGGTGTGAGAGTCGAGTAGCGAAAGCGCTGGCTGTCTGTTGTGATTGCAGCTTTTCGACGTTAAGCTTTCCTTGCATATTTGGGCGCACATTTTTTGCTGCACAGAGGCGGGTGCGTATCTTGGCTGCAACAAGATAGTGGTCCGAGTCGATGTTTGGGCCTCGGAGTGTGCGTACGTCTAAAACACTGGAAGCGTGCCTTCCGTCTATCACAACATGATCGATTTGGTTTCTCGTTTTTCGATCCGGAGACAGCCAGGTAGCTTGATGGATCTTTTTATGCTTGAACCTAGTACTGCATACTACCATGTTTCGGGCCCCGGCGAAGTCGATCAGCCTCAATCCGTTGTCGGACGTTTCGTCGTGGAGGCTGAATTTTCCGACGGTGGTTCCAAAGATCCCTTCTTTGCCCACCCTGGCATTGAAGTCGCCAAGCACGATTTTGATATCATGACGGGGGCAGCGCTCGTACGTGCGCTCCAAGCGCTCATAGAAGAGATCCTTGGATGCCTCATCCTTCTCTTCCGTCGGGGCATGGGCGCAGATGAGCGAGATGTTGAAGAATCTCGCTTTGATGCGGATTGTGGCTAGACGCTCGTCCACCGGGGTGAACGACAGTACTCGGCGACGGAGTCTCTCTCCCACCACAAATCCAACTCCGAATTTGCGCTCCTTTACATGGCAGCTGTAGTAGACGTCGCAAGGCCCCAGACATTGTTTGCCTTGCCCCGTCCAACGCATTTCTTGGATGGCGGTGATGTCAGCTTTTGTCCTTACGAGGACATCAACCAGCCGGGCAGAGGCACCTTCCCCATTAAGGGTCCGGACATTCCAGGTGCATGCCCTCAAATCGTAGTCCTTTAAACATTTGCCGTGGTCGTCATCATAAGGGGGGGTCTCATCCGAGGCTTTGCCTTGCTTCTTCACTGGAAGTGGTTTTTACGTGGCGGGTCCCAAGCCCAGCGCACAACCCATTGCTGGGACGGGGGTGGTTTCGCAACCAAATACACGTTTATATAGCGAGCCGCTTGCTCCAAGCAGACACCCGCTTGCAGCCGCACCTACTGGTGAACAGACGCTGCAGACTTCAGTGAGCCCTTAAACCGAATAAGTCAGAGTGGCCCCACCGAAGCTCCCTCTCTTTCTGCCGTGACCCAAGGCTCCACTCGGATTGGTTACCGCATCTCGCATATGGGTTGCTCACGTTGCCCAGAGTGCGCGAACGAGGACGCAAGAGTCGGGATTGAGTATAGCCATGCAACTGTAACTGCATACCCAGCGCAATGACTATACCCCATTGCACTCCATACCCCATTGCACTCCAAACCGCGTATGTGAGGTTGCAAAAACTATTTTCTAGAGAGTAAAAACACTCATATTTCAAAATGGTTCTCTTTTTTATAAAGCAATCGCATTTCTGGATAGTATATTTCAGGACGAATGGATAAGGCTTGAGCCAAGAGCTTGTGTGAGAAAATCCAATTTTTGTCAAAAGAATATCAGTTACGCGTGTTCGCGCCTATCTGGCATCTCTTATGTACTTGTTTATTACAAACTACTGGCAACTCTGGCATACTTGCTGTCAAAGCTAACTTCCTTTTTTTGCCTCTCTCTAATAAATGGATTTGACATAATCGAACGTATTTGGTTTTTTTATTATCGGAAGGAATCCGCTTTAAACGTTTACTAAAACCCGCGAACGCTATTAAGCCTTACCATAAACTGGTCCTTCAACCCGGATCCCATTATATTTTCATAGAAATTCGCAAACCCGCCTATATTTACTAAATTTATTCCGCGCTGACATTTGCAACATGCACAGCCGGAAGTGGAGCTGTCGTGTGGGGATGAGAACGCCTCCATGGAGGAGCAGTCACGCATACAAGGAGAGGAGTGGTATAGCACCGCCAAGGCTAATTTAAAACGCCTGTTATCAGCTCAAAAGCAGCCATTGCATCAGGGGTCCGTAAAAGTAGCGCCTGCTCCCTTGCCACTTCCTAAACTGCAGTTGCCGTCGTGAGAAGAAGCATTAGACTTGGTGACAGCAATTATAATGAGGCTTGGGACTTATTGACCGCGAGGTACAAAGTCATGCGATATACAAGCCAAGCCAAGATACAGCCAAAGCAATCAAACTCGTGTTAAATGCTATCCTTCAGCACGTTGGCGCGCTGCGCGCGCTCGGGCATCCAGTCGAATTTTGGGACGATTGGCTCATTCATTTAACCTTATCCAAGTTAGCATACGAAACCCGCAAGCAATGGTAGCTATCGCTTGTGGTAGATGATCTACCATCCTTCTCCGCTCTTCGAGAGTTTCTCGAAACTCGTGCACGCTCATTAGAGATGGTGCCACAAGTAAGCTCTAATACAAAAACAACAACAAAGAACGTGCACGGCATGCAATCAGTCAGAAACACGCGACCATATATCGGCCGCTACAAAGGTGTTGCATTGTGCTCATTGCAATGGTGAACACAAAATCCACGCTTGTCCGCAGTTCAGCCAACTCGACTCAAAGGGTAGATTAGCCGCTATTAACGGGCTAGGCGCATGTGTAAATTGTTCCAGCAAAGGGCACGTTCTCGCTAAATGCAGCAGCGCATCTTCGTGTCGTATATGTCAACACCACCACCACACGTTACTTCATGCAAACTTCACCAACCAAACCGCAACACCCGCTAGCAGTTCAACCGGACAGCACGTTAACGTCACCTCACACTACGCTGACGCTGATTGTGTCATTTTGCTGGCAACCGCTGAGATTGTGGTGCAAGACTTCGCTGGTCGTTGGCAACCCGCCCGAGCTCAGCTCGACAACGGCTCGCATGCTTCATTCGTCACCGAGGCGTGCGTCCAACGCCTAAGACAGACGTCCTGATCGGTGAGTCGAGAGCCGCCGCAGTTCGAGCCTTACTCCGCATGGAAAATAGATTTTCCGCTGACAAACACCTGCGCCAGGTGTACAGTAAGTTTATGCAAGAATTTATTGACATGGACCATATGGAGTTAGTCGAGCCTGCAAGAACCAACGTATATTATATGCCACATCATGCGGTATTAAAGGACACAAGCGAAACGACTAAACTCAGAGTCGTGTTCAACGCATCTATGAGGACATCATCAGGTAACTCTCTAAACGACGCTCTCATGGTAGGCCCACAGTTGCAGCAAAACCTCTTCTCTGTTCTGACTCGATTTCGTACTCACCGCTTCGGTATCATTGCTGACGTCGAAAAAATGTACCAGCAGGTTTACGTGGCTAAGCAGGACATCGATTATCAGCGCATAGTGTGGCGAGAGAACTCTTCACAGCCAATGCGTGACTATCGTCTGCTAAGAGTCACTCATGGACTTGCCTCCGCTTCGCACCTGGCAGTGAAGTCACTTCAACAAGCCGCGCTCGACGCGACCAACACAAGTAAAAGAGTTGTCGAGGTTGTAAAGTCAGACATTTACATGGACGACTTATTAACCGGTGCAGATACGCATCGCGAACTTATACTAGGTTCACATATAAGTAGATTATCCTCATTTTCGAGCTTAACACCCTAACCTGTAATTATAACAAGAGATTAGCCATATAAAATTCGTCCCTTGTTAATCTGTAATTATGAAATAAACTCAGATTTAACCGATAACTTTTCGGTGTCCATCCTAGTTTTATCGATTGTTTTTGCGAAAGAGAGGAGAAATGCCAAATGTAAAAGTAAACAAAAATGTACGCTAGCAAGTAAAAGAGGTTTGTAAAGGTATTTTTAATAAAATATTAAGTTAAAATATATTTATATTGCTTATTATAGCAGAAAAGCGTGATCACGGTGGCACAGAGAAGAAACAGAGATGTGAGAATAACAAGCACAACAAATTTGACGGCTAATAATCTAAGATTTGCCTGTGTAAACGGGGTGATTAAAAAACGAGCTTTGATTGAGATAATATTGATATGTGAACATAGTTTTACTGTACTTCACAAAGACGTATCCAAAGCGCTTTATCAAAGCAGTTTCGAGCTACGAAAGTGGGCAACAAATTGTCAGACGCTGAGAAAGCTGATACCGCATGCATCCAAACAAATTTCACACCTTTTAGCCGATGGAGATGAAATTCGCACTCTAGGTACTACATGGCACACAAACAACGATTGGATTTCTATAGCGGTTAATCTGGAAGCTCTTCTAAGCAAACTTACTAAACGTACCTTTCTTTCTGACTCGAGCAAAATCTTCGACCCTTTGGGTTTAATCGGGACTGGGACGAACCGGTACCATCAGACGTTGCCAAGGACTGGTTGGCTCATCGCAGTGAGTTGTCGAAACTCTCATCGTTAAAAGTAAATCGCTGGTTGGGAACTACCACAGTTTCAGATTTCGAATTCCACCTTTTCACCGATGCTTCGGAAGTCGCCTATGCAGCCGCTTTATACTGTCGCACTCAAATCCCAGATGGTAAGGTTAAATTCGTACTAGTTGTAGCAAAAACAAAGGTAACGCCTCTAAAAACAACATCGCTGCCGCGTTTGGAGCTTTGTGCAGCACATCTAGGGGCGCAGCTGGTGCGGCAAGTCAAGTCAAGTTTGAACCTCTCAATCGGCAAGTTGTACGCATGGACGGACTCCATGGTTGCGTTGGCGTGGCTACAAAGCAATCCAAGTCGCTGGGCTGTGTTTGTTGCCAATCGCGTCGCCGATGTACAGGAAGTTTTACCGGCATCACATTGGAGGCACGTCGCCTCAGAGCACAATCCCGCTGATTGCGCATCGAGGGGTATTACACCATCGCAGCTTCTTTTGCATCCCTTGTGGTGGAATGGGCCACCTTGGCTACGGGAGGGCAACAGTCGTTGGCTGATATCCGCACAAAAACACACCACGGAGCTCGAGTTAAAATCAAAGAATACCGTTGCGTATCTAACACAAACCGCTGATGAATGGGATCTGTTTACCAAATATCATTCATTTAACAAACTTAAACGTATAACCGCATATCTATTGCGCTTCGCCAACAACTCACGCAGCACCGCTTCACAGTCTGGTGCAGGTGCACTAATCACGGGCTGTTTAACTTGCGCCGAAATACGAAGTGCCGAAGTAGCATTGGTAAAGTATACCCTGTTTAATTGTTTCGAACAATAAATTTATAATTGCAGGTTAAACAAACCTGTACCGATGCGAGGCAGCCTAGCACGATTGCAACCGTTTCTAGACTCAAAGGGTATTCTACGTGTAGGGGGCCGCATCAAAAACGCCGTGCTTTCAGACGAAGTCAAGCATCCTATAATATTGCCGAAGAATTCGCCGTTCGCTAAGGTAATTGCTGCTGAGATACACATCACAACATTGCACGCTGGACCGAAATTAATGCAGGCCGTACTTCAACGACGATTTTGGGTAGCCGGTATTTGAAACCTTGTTCGTGGGGTTCGCCGTTGTACGCGTTGCAGACGACTGAGCTGCAAGCCAATACAACAACTCATGTCTGATTTACCCGCGAGCCGCGTCACCTCTACGCGTTGTTTCCTCCACAGTGCGGTCGATTTCGCTGGTCCTTATGCCTTGAAATTTACGCATGGAAGAGGCGCTAAATCTACGAAGGCATATATCTGCTCATTTATATGTATGAGTACTGGTGCAATGCATCTCGAGCTGGCTGGAGACCTCTCCTCAATCACCTTTATTGCCGCTTTTAAGCGTTTTACCACCAGAAGAGGCTACTGTCAGCATATTTACTCCGACAACGGCACTAACTTCGTGGGTGCTGAGAAGGAGCTGCGGATCACATACGAACGCTCCATCAATGACGACAAGGTGTCATCATGTTTCGCCGACGCTCAAACGACCTGGCATTTCAACCCCCCGAGCGCCCCACACATGGATGGCTTTTGGGAGGCAGGTAACTATAAACGCGTTAATTACCATCTCAAACGAGCGCCGGGCCCTTCGCTTTTAACTTACGAAGAGTTTGCAAGAGTATTAACTGAGGTCGAAGCCTGCGTAAATTCCCGTCCTATTTGCTGCATGCCTACCGAAGTAAACGACTTGGAAGTCCTTACACCAGGGCACTTCATAGCCGGCGAACCAATAAAGGGGCTGCCCGACCCTGACGTTGAAGTCTTTAAAGGAACTATGTTTCAACGTTGGCAATTAATCGCGTCAATTCGGCAGCATTTCTGGAAACGCTGGCGGGACGAATACCTCGCCAGACTTCAACAACGCTCAAGGTGGTTACGCTCAACACCAAATTTGCAGAAAGACGACGTAGTAGTTATACGTGACGGTAACGCGCCACCCACGAAATGGAAACTTGGCCGCGTACTTGGCATACATCCGGGCCCAGATGGTAGAGTTCGAGTCGTAAATTTAAAAACATCCGAAGGGGAACTATTGAGACCTGTCGCTAAGCTATCGTTGCTACGCACAAAGACCGACATTTTTTCCGTATAATTTTATGTATTTGAAACCACTTGAATTGAAGTTGTTATAATTTGAACAGTCGTTCAAGGCGGCCGGCATGTTCGCGCCTATCTGGTATCTCTTATGTACTTGTTTATTACAAACTACTGGCAACTCTGGCATACTTGCTGTCAGAGCTAACTTCCTTTTTTTCCTCTCTCTAATAAATAGATTTGACATAATCGAACGTGTTTGGTTTTTGATTATCGAAAGGAATCCGCTTTAAACGTTTATTAAAACCCGCGAACGCTATTAAGCGTTACCAACGCGGTTTTGTACTTTAAACGACGATTTGCATCGGTAAATGTGACTTTTTCAATCGACCTTTAATTTTTCAATTATTTCCTCCTGAATCATCTCGCGATTTTCGGTGATGAGTTTTCCATGGACGCTCAAGTCCAGAAAGCCTCTCTTCTCCTGTTGTGCTTCTGAGCCAGGTTTTTGCTCAATGGAGTGTACTAAACGATCACTCCTTAAGTGTGAAGTTTTATTCGCAAACTTAGAAAATAACAAATTGTTTCACTGCTTAACACGCGTTTGTGTTTGGATATAGTGCCAACACATGGAATAAATATTACAGATATTGTCTTCCCAGATAGCGCATATTCAGTTCTGTCTTAATTACAAAGCATCATTGTTGCCCACGCTTAAAAGTTTAAGGTAAGGGAAAAATTGATATTTTCAAGCACTATGTGCAGATATGTATTTTTTAAACAAACTTTTTTGCTGAGAGCTTATTTAAATTCCAAAAACCGAAGGCCAACTTGAATTAAAATAACCAACAATGAAATGCGTCAAAATGAAAATAAATGAGCACAAATTTCTATGTAAAGCAAAACTCTCTGTGAAGACAATAGGTTTGTTCGTCGAAAATCCAGCGAGAATTATGACTCAAAATATCAGATAGTAAGAAAAAGTGCTCCCAAATTCTCTCTCAAGTAGAGAAACTTGCAAATTTTTGCACGAACGCAAATTTCCAGGAATTTGCAAGCAGGGCTGCCAACTATACTTAGCTATGAAGTGCAATATTGAGGATAAAAAATTGCCAAAATGTGCCAAAGAGAAAAATAAAAGTGCCAAAAAGTGTGCAATTCTTTTTAAGTTTTCCCATTCAGCATTAAATTAGAAACACATTCCTAAATCGAAAGTCCAATGCCAAAGTAAGATAAACCAGTTGTATACACTATAGAAATTAGAAAATTTTAGTTGAGAAAAGGAAGTACACGCAAAGTATTTCACAAACATGTATTAAAATACTACTATTTTTCAAAAGTGCCATTTTGCCAAATTGCAAAATTAGCAACCATTTGACGTAAAAAAGGGCCAAAAATATCACGGTTTGAGCCAAATTGGTAGCCCTGTTTTCAAGTTTCCCTGCCAGCTAGTGTCCACGGTTGCATTTCAAACATAAGAAATTTGTATAGCATTTTTAAAATTCTTTCAGAGGGACAAAAACGGGATCTACATGTATATTTGTATTTGTTAGTCCGACTTTCTTCAACACACGCTTCAATTTCTATGTCGCAGTAACTCTCGGGTTGTTGAAGAGTGCTCTCAGAGAGCAGGTGTGTGAGTCGAGTGGCGAATAAATTGGCCGTCTGTTGTGATTGCAGCTTTTCGACTTTAAGCTTTCCTTGCATTGTTGGGCGCACATTTTTTGCTGCACATAGGCGGCTACAACAAGATAGTTGTCCGAGTCGATGNTTTGGACTCGGCCAAAATCGCTTAGGCGGTTACAGCGCCAATAAAGAAGAAGAAGAAGTAACTGTCGGGTTTCCTATATCGACCCTGGTTGAGATTGCATTCCCATTACGAATACAGTTTTTTTNAGTCGATGTTTGCGCCTCGGAGTGTGCGTACGTCTAAAACACTGGAAGCATGCCTTCCGTCTATCACAACATGATCGATTTGGTTTCTCCTTTTTCGATCTGGAGACAGCCATGCAGCTTGGTGGATGTTCTTATGCTGGAACCTAGTTCTACATATTACCATGTTTCCTCATGTTNATTAACTAAATTAATTAAGTAAACAAGTATTTACCTACATTTTTCATTTTGAAACCGCTTGTGTTTGTAAATTTATAAATTTAACGAACCTGTTCATTCAAATAATCGTCGACAAAAAATCCAACCACGTGCCACAATCATATGTTTTTCCTAAATGCAAATTCTTGCTGGCAAAATTTTTTCCAGCTTGAATTTGCAGCTTCTCTCCAAGAACTAGTCTTTCTACTTGTGATTTATTTAAATAAAACATGTGAAATTTAGTTGAAACAGTTTAGCCGCTTTTAGCCGTTTTTTTACTAATTTAGCCGGTTGGTCCAAAGAGTTCTGGCAACTCTGACTGTGACTGTGATAAAGTAGCGGGCGCAATTACATATCGAGAAACTGCAACCAGTTATTATTTAAGACTAAAATCTGATTAATGTTGTTTGGTATTAGAATTTCACACCATAAAAAACGAGTGTGAATGACCAAAACGAACGACNGTGGATGTTCTTATGCTGGAACCTAGTTCTACATATTACCATGTTTCCTCATGTTGTTGAGGAATGTCAAGAAGCCGCAGAGAAAAAAGATGCCGCCTACAGGGCCACGCTGCGATCGGGCGCAACACGAGCCACGTGGGACCGCNCTTTGGTATGTATGTGGCGTCTGTACGTACCTTCATTTAATTCTTTTCAAACTTTCAGGAATCAAAGTAGAAAAAAACTAAAAAGGTTTTGTTCCGGGAAGTTTTGATTCGTATGCCTTTGTGGGCGTGGCTGCTGCCTGAAATTCGAAAAATGTCAATTTTTTAAACTACCACTGAGGCCGAACTACTGAATCCATGTCATTGATGTGAATATCAGTAGAAAGGTCTTAAAACAAGCTATATAACGCTATCTTTTGCGTTTATGAAATAAAAACATGTCATAACGTTATCGCCTGAAAATTAAAAATCGGGTTNAGCTGACGGCCTGCCAGCCGAGCTATTCAAGTACGAGGGCGAGGAGCTGATANATGTCATTGATGTGAATATCAGTAGAAAGGTCTTAAAACAAGCTATATAACGCTATCTTTTGCGTTTATGAAATAAAAACATGTCATAACGTTATCGCCTGAAAATTAAAAATCGGGTTGCTGAAAATATACATTTCGGACATTTTCTCAAAAACTGGTCAGTCGATTTCATTCTAGATTTCCTCAAGTCTAGCCCAAAACCTTAGCTTTAATGTGGTATATACATAGCTTATATGTGGGAAAACTCTTTTTGTGGAGATATTGCGATTCAAATTGAAAAAATGTCGCTCCAAAAAGGGTCAAATGGTTAAAAATTAACATAGTCGTCTAATTTGGTTACTTTACGATATAAAAATAACACACCCAGTTCCTCCAAAAAGTGCCGATTCCCCGATTGCCACTTATACCGAAATTCCCTGCAAATCGAGGAATTTCCCGCGAGTTGGCAAGTTGAAGGATGCATTTTAATTGTGGGTGTGTACATAATATTTAACTAAGCTACGTGGGTTTATCAGCCGCACTTAACCTACCTGGGAGGACGCATAAAATATTACCTACATTTGTACATAAATATGTATGTATGAATGCATTTAGTTCACCCAATGTGCCGCTACTACTTACATACATATGTATAAATTGCTACTGAGCAAAACTACTTGAGAAAAAGCATTAGTTTAATAGCACGAGTGCAACACCGTACACGTGATAAAAGTAAAACTTCTTAAAACACATGTGTGCGCCCCACACCAGGTAGGAATCTTAATAAAACTAAACTACGAGACAATCAGATGAATGCAGCTGTTTATTATATCCAAAGTTTGTACCAAGTTGATAAGATTTATCATTTTTCATAATTTTTTCTCTTAACGAAACTTGGTACGTTTACTTCTTTTGAGCGTAGGATGGATGGTGTTGAAAATGGGCAAAATCGGACGATAACCACGCCTACCTCCCATATAACGGTAGTTTTGAGAAATACGAAAACGATATTTTAGTAACTAATGGAGCTTACTCACTCAAAATTGATATGTACAATCATTTCTAAACGAAAAATAAGAATATTATAAATTTTTGGAAAATGGGCGTAGTCCATGGGAACCGCTCCACCAATTTCTCCCAAACTTGGCACAGTTGTTGGCCTTCACAAAATATATGAAACGGCTGAAAATTTAAAAAATCGGATAAAACTACGCCCTCATAACGGTAATTTAGAGAAATACGAAAGCTTCGATAAATCAGTAAATACTGAAGCTAATTTATTCAAAATTGATGTTTGCAATAATTCTTTAGCAAAAAGTACGCTTAGTATAAAATGTTGGAAAATGGGCGTGACCCCGCCCACTTAAGACCACATATGTGTATCCAGTGGCGTGCCTTTCATATAAGCCGAAAAGCCCGGCTTGCCTAAATATTTCCCTTTTCTTTCGATTTCATAGTTCCTAAATAGTACTTAACTATTTGAAATTTTTTTTTCTGTTAAAGTTCTTCATTTCTCTTCTTTTAGTTAAAATTATGCATTTTTACTTTTCATTTGGGTTATCCTGTATTCCACACTGAATATTTTGAGAAAATGAACGTCAGAATATTTAGTTAATGCATTATAGCATGCTGTCACAGTTGTACACATGGGCTTTTATGAGGCTTTCATAACATAATATCATAGCTGGATATCTCGCTTTCGCTACGGGAAAATCAATTGCTTGTTTTCTGAGTTTCATTTGGAAAAAGTAGTAGAATATACGTTTGATTGATACCTTTGCACTTTTGCATGCGAATTAGAAGCTGGGTTTGACAAGTGTTTCATATTTATGACAGCTAGGGGTGGGTAATGCCGCAATTTTTCATGCGTTGATACATTGACGTAAACGCGCTGTCATGCGTTAACGAATTGATTTAGCACAATTGCGCCAACACAATATAATGAGTATCGATGTTGTTTTGACGACTCGTGCGTCAATAATTTTGGTGGGTATTTACCAAAAATTAAAGAATGNAAGCTAATTTATTCAAAATTGATGTTTGCAATAATTCTTTAGCAAAAAGTACGCTTAGTATAAAATGTTGGAAAATGGGCGTGACCCCGCCCACTTAAGACCACATATGTGTATCCAGTGGCGTGCCTTTCATATAAGCCGAAAAGCCCGGCTTGCCTAAATATTTCCCTTTTCTTTCGATTTCATAGTTCCTAAATAGTACTTAACTATTTGAAATTTTTTTTTCTGTTAAAGTTCTTCATTTCTCTTCTTTTAGTTAAAATTATGCATTTTTACTTTTCATTTGGGTTATCCTGTATTCCACACTGAATATTTTGAGAAAATGAACGTCAGAATATTTAGTTAATGCATTATAGCATGCTGTCACAGTTGTACACATGGGCTTTTATGAGGCTTTCATAACATAATATCATAGCTGGATATCTCGCTTTCGCTACGGGAAAATCAATTGCTTGTTTTCTGAGTTTCATTTGGAAAAAGTAGTAGAATATACGTTTGATTGATACCTTTGCACTTTTGCATGCGAATTAGAAGCTGGGTTTGACAAGTGTTTCATATTTATGACAGCTAGGGGTGGGTAATGCCGCAATTTTTCATGCGTTGATACATTGACGTAAACGCGCTGTCATGCGTTAACGAATTGATTTAGCACAATTGCGCCAACACAATATAATGAGTATCGATGTTGTTTTGACGACTCGTGCGTCAATAATTTTGGTGGGTATTTACCAAAAATTAAAGAATGCAAGATTGCTCCATCCTGCGGGTGATGGATAGCAACGAATAGAGGAGATAAAAGGGATAATAACTATAGTAAAATTGGTATAAACTGTCAAGCAAAGGAGGGCACCATCTTTAAAATTTGTTTACGTGGCGTGGCGTTTTTACAAAGAAATTTCTTTTTTGTTAAATTGTGTGCAAATAAGAACAAAATAATAACATTGAAAAATAGTAATATTGCTTTAAAAGATAAAGTGTTGTTTTCTTATACATATGCATGCGTTCATAATTTGGCCGTGAATTTGGGAATATTTTACAAATGTTCGCAAAACAATTCGAAGAATATATTAATCCTGAGGAGCTTCAGAGAATATTTTACATTTAAGAGGATATTAAATCATAGCACTGCGCTACTTATTATTATATGTTTTGTATGATGGTAACTCTCGCAGAGTTAGATTTTGAGTTACTGCGTTATTGAGTTATAATACTATGCGTTAACGCTAGCGTTGTTCCAATACAGCCATGTCCTCAATTTCTGTACTCTTCAAAAATATCGAAGAAAAGTATCGATGCTACAAATGTATCGGAGAGGAGTTCTCTATACTTACTCGTGTTGAACTCATTCAGGCCGATTCTGAACAGAAACTCCCAGGGAGTTTTCTCTCTTTTCCCTTTCTTCCTATCATGAATAAAAAATCCCTGAGGATTTGTTATATTAAATGGCGGCGTTGAGCTGTCAAAAGAGTGTCAAACAGCTCTTGGGAAGTTCGAATTTTCTCCTCACAAATTTTCGGGCAAAATGCTACTCTCTGGGAGTTAATTATTGGAGGATTTCCTTCTCGGGAGAAACAAATTCTCTTAGAACAAACTCCCTGGGAGTATTCAGAATTGGGCTTATTATAACATTCCGTAGAACTAATATAATAGTTTCGGAAATATTATATAAATTCAAAGAACCTGTGCATGTTTATACGTATTTGTATTTATTTATTACAAGTTTGTTAAGTTCAATAGGAACGTTGCGTTTTCTGACGCCGAGTGGGAAGGAAAAAAAGAAACAATTTGCGGATTTTCCGACCGAAACTTAAAAAAAGTAGCCACAAGTTTGATCGAGGACTTTCGGCCTAAACCTACCGAAAGAGCAGCCGTGAGTGTGGCAATACCTGAAAATTTGACTAGTACGGAAACGCAGCATTAACAGTTTTTTAATTTCTTTGACAACTTCACTTTTTAACGCCTGTCGAAGTCCGATTCTCCATCTGCTCAGCGTTACCACTTAAGGTATCAACGTGAAGCAAGTAAATACTTTAACCGCGTTTCAAGTCCAAAAAGTACTCAGTACTTGAAGAAGGTATCGGGTATTTACTCGCAGTTACTTGTATCGGAACAACACCAGTTAACGCAGGTAGCGCAGCACTGGCTATCTGCGCAACGCAATGTTACCCACCCCTAATAACAGCTGTTTATTGTGCACTGACAGTTGAAAAAGCGTTTCATTTTCCACTTGTTTTGCAAATCTTTTGAGCTATATTTTTTCCTGAAAAGTGTGCGCGATACATTTGCAAATATTTAATAAAAAGAAAGTCTTATTGTTATTGTACTATGCAGATATGTATGTATATTATAAATAAAGCCAAATATTAAATAAAAAACAAGAATATAGTTCAATAAATGAATTGGAGTAATAATTTAATCACTTTTTCACTCGAACTTTGTAAGTACATAACCAAACAAAACTTATTTATGTAGTACACCTTCTTATTAACTTTATTATTTACAAAAAGCAAATCGCAATTTTATACGAAATCTATTTGAAAGCGGAATACACACAAAAATTCAGATTCAGGAATAAGCGTTCCGAAACCGGTTGACGACTTTCGGAGCACTAGTTGCAGCAGTAGCGCTGGGAATATTGGAAATTTTGGCAATGTGTCTTTCGACACTGCAATATTGAGAAATGGTCGATCGCTCGTAACTGAAGCATTTATGTATTTGTATTAAAGATATTTTTTGCATACTTACGACAAAACTATGACTTCAGAAAATAACGATATTGTTTGCTGCGAAGAATTAAAATGTATTGAAGTGTTAGTTTCAAAGAAAAAGTTACAATATTTAAGTTTTCTTCAAAAGAAAGAAATATTAGAGTCTAAAAGGCCTACCCCTAACTTATGCATAACACAAACTTCTAAAACGCATAAACGATTTTTCAATCGCTCAGTCTACAAGACTCGATGGATAGCTGGTTGCTCTCACTTAAATAAATTCTTTTGTTGGTATTGTATTTTTTTCTCTAATGATAAAAATATTTGGAATTCGACTGGCTATGACGACTTGAACAATTTATCTAATGCTATAAAAAGACATCAGAACACTCAAAAGCACTTAAATTCTACCATTTATTTTCATAATTTTGGAAAACAGCGTATAGAAACATCCTTATCGCGACAATTTTCAGAAGAAATTATTAAGCATAATTCAAAGGTCGACCACAACCGAAGTATTTTCCAACGTTTAGTTGATATTGTGTGCCACTTAGCTCAGCAGGAGCTTTCATTTCGAGGCCATGATGAGTCCGATTCTTCTTTAAACAAAGGTAATTTTTTGGAGTTTGTTTTTTTGTTGGCAAAATACGACTCTGTTTTAAAAAAACATTTGCAGACAAAGAATACCTCTGGTTCAAGCTATTTATAAAATAAAATACAAAACGACATAATCCAAGTGTGGCTGATGTATTAAAAACTCATGTAGCGCTTGAGCTTAAAAACACTTCATTTATTTCCATCATTTTGGATGAGACCCCAGACGTTAGCAACAGAGAACAACTGTGTGTGATTTTCAGGTACTTTTTTGGCAACAAAATACAAGACAGATTTATGGGCTTTGTTGATGTATCTGAAAATCGTACTGCAGATGCACTCACTAAAGTAGTTTTGGAGTTCTTAGCTAAGTATGAGTGTGGGATGAAATTAATTGCTCAAAGCTATGACGGAGCCAGTGTAATGACTGGATTGAAGAATGGAGTCCAGAAAAAAGTTAAGGAACATTTTCCTCACGCTATATACGTTTGGTGCAATGCTCACATTTTAAATCTGGTTTTATCCAAATCGTGCAATAGAATAGGAGAAGTAAGTTCATTTTTTTCGGCTACTCAATCACTGGTAGTATTTTTCAATAACAGTACGAAATGCTCTAAGTACTACAGCAATTTTTGTAACAAGCGACTCCCGCATGTTTCTGCAACGCGCTGGTCGTATTCGGCTCGTGTTGTTAATACAGTTCTGGAACAGAAGGATAATCTAAAAAAACTCTTTAGTGATATGATTGAAAACGATCATCATTGGGATGGTGACACAAATTTGTTCGCACGAAATTTTTTCAATACACTGAAATCTTTTGAGTTTAACTTTTTTCTGGAAATATTTCACTCTATTTTTGAAAAAAAGGATATTCTGTATAATATAATACAAAAGTCCGCAGTTGACGTTGGATATAGTATGAATAAAATAAAAGAATTTGATAATTGGCTGCGAACAGATTTTCACGCTCTTTTTGATTGCTTTTATGATAATTCGTGTCTGGCTAATTCGGCTCCTCGATTAAAAAGGAACATAACCTGCCCTAGAACAGAATTTAAAAGGATATTTATACAAATAATTGACAATATATCGTCTGAAATTAATGAAAGGTATTCAGAAATGTTTAAGCTAAATTTTTTTAAATTATTAGATAACAGACTCTTCGACAAATATAAATTGAATTTTCCACAAAACGAACTAACATGTCTTGAAAAATACTTTGGTGAATATTTTGACCATCACGTATTAAAACTTCAGCTAATATCATTATATTCTTCACTGGAGTTGAAGGATTACGATGTCTTTCAACTTATTGATTTCATAAATGAAAATTGTCTTCAAGATGTGTTTTCTGAACTATTAAAATTGGCATATCTGATAATAACAATTCCAGCAACCAGCTCTTCAGCGGAACGATCCTTTTCTGCTTTAAAACGAATTCATACATATTTAAGAAATACACAAGGTCAAGAACGTCTTTCAGAACTCTCTATGATAGCTTTTGAAAAAGAATTACTTGTGATGATTAAACGTCCAAATCATTTTTATGATGATGTTATAAAATCATTTGTTAAGAAAAATAGACGATTTGAATTAGAATATAAGTAATTTTTTACCTCTGTAAATGTTTAGTTTTAATTGTATGTTGCGTTATGTTTTTTTGCAAATAAACATGTAATTGGATTGCTTGCCCAGCCATATTCTGCTAGGTACGCCACTGAGTATGGCACTCCTTTTCTTTTTACAAATGCTTCCATTAAAAAAAATAATAATTATTAAAATCGGTTTAGTACTTTAAGGGCCGTTTTCTAATGTAAGCAGTAAAGTTGCCTTTACTAACAGGGCAGATAAATTGTTCCTCACTTTAAAGTGTTTTCGTTGTCTTATCTTACCTGTAAAAATAAATTTGTTATTCCGTAGAGTGAAACTTCACTACATTTCCGAGAGTGAAACTTCACTACATTCGTCATAAAATTTCAAAGGTTGGCAATGCAACATAAGCAAATATA
>NW_016157994.1:31862-35946 GCF_001687245.7 Rhagoletis zephyria
ATACAAACAATAATCTAAATGTTTTATTTTTCTCAAATAAATTGCTAAAAATATTATCTAAATCTAAATTATGTATTCAAATCGATGTGTCCATTGAAACATATAATTTTTCGAATACGGAATAAAGCGAAAAAGAATGATCATATCCTTTGTATTCGAAAAAATTAAAAATAAAAAGAAAAATATTAGAGATGATAAAATCTTATCAACTTGGTACCAACTTTGGATACAATAAACAACTGTATCTGTCGTAGTCTCGTAGTTTATTTTTGTTAAGATTTCCGCCGGGTGTGGGGCGCACACATGGGCTTTTTTTAAGAAGTTTTACCTCTATCACGTGTAGGTGTTGCACTCGTGTTATTAAACTAATGCTTTTTTCTCAAGTAGTTTTGCTCAGTGGCAATTTATACATATGTATGTAAGTAGTAGCGGCACACTGGGTGAACTAAATTCATACATACTAGAGGTATACGCCATCGAGCCACGCCGCCGCCGCCGCCGTTTTTTGTCATTTCTCACGCACCGCCGCCGAGTTACGTAAATATCGGCGCGGCGGCGGTGGCGGCGGCGTTCCGCGCCTAAGGAATTTTGTACAAAATTTTCATGATGTATTTACATGGAAATACATAGTTTGAAGGAACTAAATACTACTTGTATAAAAACACTATTTTACGAAAAGAAAATTAAATTTTTAAAGGAGTTTTTTTGCATAATTTGGGCCACTGAACATTTCCAAAAAAGCGTAACTCAGAAAAAACATAGGCACTTTTCAAAAATAGTAATATTTCAATAAATTTTTGTGAAATCCTTTGCGTGTATTTCTTTTTCTCAACTAAAAATTTCTAATTTATATAGTGTATACAACTGGTTTATCTTACTATGGCATTGGACTTTTGTTTTAGAAATTTGATTCTAATTTGAATGCTAAATGGGAAGAATTATAAAGAACGGCACCTTTTTTATCACTTTTATTTTTCTATTTGGCACATTTTGGCACTTTTTTATCCTCAATATGGCACTTCATAGCTAAGTATGGTTGCAAGCCCTGTTCCTAAGTGGTGGTCAAATCCCAGGGAGCGTTTGCTCCCGCGCATCGCAATGTCTTCTACATAGGGTTAAAGTCCCCATTTTTCTTAAAAATAACTATTATTTTTCATTACATTCAGTTCTCCTTAGAAAAATTTGGCGTTTAATATTTTAGTGGACATTTTAACCACCTATAAGCCATTTTTTAAAAGATGGGTCAGAAAGGCTTGTTCTGGTAGAAGTTGACCAAACCTTGTTTTCAATATATAACCCGCAAAAAATCGTAACAACTCCGTAATTAAACATAAAATTTTTGATAGCGACATAAATTACCCCAATAACTTAACTTTTTAAATTTTTTTATTTCTTTAAATTTAAGTAGTATATACGGATTTGTAGAGAACATAGAGATCTATTTATATACGTTGGACTCTCTTCTGTTTGCCCATCCATCAGCGGCAGACACTCAACATTTAATTCAAGTACAAAGTAACGTAATTTTAATTAAAAACTAGTTCAATGAATTATTTAAATAAAATTACAATCTGAATAGGCATGGCCAATGTCTAACGCTGACGAGATGACATGATAAGATTAGTAAGTTCATGTCTCTATGGAATCTACCTTATGGGCAGTAGCGCCAGCGTTTCCAGACGAGCCGGCGTCGCCGCCGGCGCCGATTCTTTTTCAAGTTGACCACGCCGCCGCCGCAAAGCCTGGCGTAAACCTCTAATACATACATATTTATGTACAACTGTAGGTAATATTGTACGAGTCTTGACAGGTAGGTTAAGTGAGGGTGATAAACTCATGTAGCATAGTATAATACTGTGTACATACCCTGTAGGGAAAACACGAACTAGTGAACCAAATTTCTGGTTCAGTACTAGTTCTTTTTCGCCAAAAGCGAAACAGTCCGATAGTAACTAGTCCCGCACCAGTCCAAAAGCAGTGAAATGTGATACTTTCAGTAACCTATTTTATTTCAAATTTTAAAAGCAGGGAAGGTAATCATTATGAGTAAAATAATTTAAATCAGCATTTAATCATTATTTCATGAATTATTATGAGTTTTATTTTTTCGCTTAAACGGAAATAATTATTATTTGATTTTTATTTTGGCCTTACAAATAATGATTATTTTATGATTTTTATTTTTTTGTGGAGAGATTATCATTATTTTGAATTATAATTTTCCACTTAAAAATAATGATAATTTATAAAATTGAAAAGGCCATACAGACGCAACCTACTGAAATTTTGACCTGAAAAGTTTGGGTCTTATTACTCTTTTAAGAGTGCGACTTCCTCTCAAAAGGATACGTCGGTAATCACGCTGGTATAGTTTTTGAGTTGCTTAATAATCATTATACTTAGTGATTCCATAAACAAAGGCCAAGATCCTGAAGGACAATTGAGAAAGGCAATGCAGTTGCAGAAAAAGAGGTATTTAAAAAAAAAAGTGTCAAAATAATTACCACTTTCTCACTAAATTTATTTTAAAATGCAAGCCACCGGATCTACCTTTTTTTTAAGAAAAGACAAATTAATTTTTGTTTTATGCAATCCAGCACAGCTACCTTAATACAGTCAGTCAATAAAGTTTAGGTACAACGAATTTTTTACAATACGGGCAACTATTTTTTAAATATTTTAGTTTTCGGTAATTTTTTATAAAATCCCCAAAAATCAGAGTTCCAAACCTTGTGCAAAATTTAAGAAAATTCTGCAAAATTTCATTAAAATAATTCACTTTCTATTTGTGCTCTCTAGAAAAAGTTGAGTTTGCACTTTTTTAGCCCATTCCATTTTAGTATAATGAAGTGCAAGTATGAGGAATCTAGGACTTACCAAACAACAACAAAAAATTGCTGCCTCAAACTTGCACTTTGGTATACTAAAATTGAATGGGCTAAAAAACTGCGTACTTAACTTTTTTCTAAAGAATGTAAATTGCAATATTTGGATGGAAATTTGCGGAGTTTTCTTTAATTTTGCATAAGGTTTGGAACTCTGACTTTTGGAGTTTTTGGTGTAGAACTAACCATATTCCAAGCACGATTGATAGTAGTGAACATCACGCTCCATGTCGCGACTCTCCACATCAAATACATAAATAAGTACTTCCACATTACGAAAGATGTTGTCACGCTGTGAAGCAAAATATTGCTGCATAAAGCCCTCCTGGCCACCACAATCCCACAAGTTGAGTACTAGGTTCCCCAAAAAGCGTACATGCGAGTGCTCTACGTCAACTGCCAACACAAAAATTTCTAAGATTTAGCATTTGCATAGTACAAAGGACTATTATAAATTAGTAAATTCGTTTCCAGCTGTCTGCATTACTTACTGGTTGCACCCAGCCGCGTCGTATCTCGCGCTATGTAGTTGGCAAATATTATCGAACGCATGCTGGTTTTGCCAGAGCCACTTTTGCCCATTAGTAAAACCTTTTTCTTCATTTTTATTTTGTTTGTCCTGTACTTGTATAAACACGTTTAGTAATTCTGATGTAAAAATAATAACTTTTTGAATCCCAATCGTTATCCGCAAAAAATTAATTCATCCAATTGGACTGATAATCATCAATTGGTGTTTTGACAGCTGAAACGAAAACAGCTGTTTGGATCGTATTTGCGTGCTGCCGTACTATTGAAGTGAGCAGAACTCAAGGAATTAAAAAAACGAAAATTATTTGGGGTATTCACAACGGTGTCGTAAGAGTCGTCAACAGAAACGATTGATTTTTTTGGTAAACGCTAAAATTAACCTTACAATGCATCCTTGGATCAAGGTCTTCGATTTTGTCAGCCAAAATGTAAAATAGTATAAATGCATTGGCAAAAGCATAAATACAGACGGGACATTTAGTTTTAGCTAATATTGTTTTGTTTATTTTATGTTTATTATTTTTTTATGTAAGTATATGTAGTTCGTTATCTCAAAAAAGGGTTGGCTTTCCAAAACGAAACCAATCGAGATTTCAGCGAAAGTATAAGGAATTTCGTCATGAAACTTGTGAAGATGTTGGAGGAGGCTTACTCTACATGAATATATA
>NW_016157994.1:46127-55056 GCF_001687245.7 Rhagoletis zephyria
AGCTACTACAGCAACAGCAACAACTACAGCAACTGCTGCGAGTACAGCAACAGCAGCACTAAAAACAGCAACGGCCACGCACGGCAGTAACATGCTGGGCGGGGGTAAAGGCACCAGGTGCAGGGGCAGCTTCCTTGAGAGCCTGACCGAAGAAGAGGCTGCCCTCTTCATTGAGCACGCCAGAGATGACGAAAAGCCAAGCACCAGCAGTAGCAGCGTGGATCAGGTGCAGCGCCTTTCGGAAGGCCTCAAGGGAGCAGGAGCATCACTCCTGAAGAACAGGCATCGCTCCGCAAGCAGGCAGCCGACTGAAGGTCGGCGTCGCTCCAGGAGTCGTGACCGGCCTCGCTCAGAGAGCAGGCATCGCTCCAGCAGCGGGCACCGTTCCGGCAGTAGGCACCGTAGGTCTCCCAGCCAGTACTCCACAGCGTCGCATAAGTCAGGGTGGCATGTACAGGAGAGCAAGAAGCGCAGCCGCAGGTGCAGACCTCCTCCACTACCCCCTCCGGTCAACCGGGAGCCCTTGACGACCACCATCGAGCTGGTCTTGTCGGGTCGGGAGTTAAGTGGTATCTTCGGTACTTTCGGCAGGGGAAATCTGCTAATGAAGCCCGCACTATGGCGGAAGTACGGCAGGAGGTAGAGCGAGAGNGTGGTATCTTCGGTACCTTCGGCAGGGGAAATCTGCTAATGAAGCCCGCACTATGGCGGAAGTACGGCAGGAGGTAGAGCGAGAGGAACGTGAGCGTGAAGAGCGCAAGCGCAGAGGCAATAGAGCTGATACAGCTCTTAGGCAGCATAGCAGCAACCCGGGTGAACTAGCCGCGCCTGCTGAAAAGCAGAGAGGCGGGAAACAGCAACATAGACCCGCGCCTGCTGAAAAGCAGAGAGGCGGGCAACAGCAACAGAGACCCGCGCCTGCTGAAAAGCAGAGA
Source organism: Rhagoletis zephyria (assembly GCF_001687245.7). Taxonomy (NCBI): domain Eukaryota; kingdom Metazoa; phylum Arthropoda; class Insecta; order Diptera; family Tephritidae; genus Rhagoletis; species Rhagoletis zephyria. The sequence continues at coordinate 47,063 of NW_016157994.1, forward strand.
GGCGGGAAACAGCAGAAGAGACCCGCGCCCGCTCATTGGCGGAGAGGCGGGGAACCCAAAGGTAACTCAACAGCAACTTCCACAGGTACAGCAAAGCGAACTGGCTTACAGGTTACACCACCGGAGCCACCGTCCCCCAAGCGGCAGGGGAGCCTACACCCCCTCAGACAGAGTCTAGGGGCCTGGATGGGTCTGCGGGCCAAGGTCAGCCTCAGGAAGGAACCGCTCATCAGCCCAGCTGTTCTGATGCTCTTAAAGGCATCCGGGTGGCTGTGATTACCCTGCAGCTGCCCTATGCCCTGAGGACCTAACCAGACTCCAGGGTGTGTCATGGACGAGGTCCTAAAAGGGTAGAGGCACCCTCTGGTGTTCTGTGGGGTGTTCTTCAGGTCAGGCATGCTCCTTGTGGACTGCAAGGATGAGCGGACTGCAGCCTGGCTGGCAGAAAAGGCTCCGGCTATTGAGGGGTGGGAGGGACCCGAGCTATGCACGAAAAGGGGGGACGACATCCCGCCGGTGCACACAATCTCGGTGTTCTTCCCCAGATGCGCCGAGAAATCGGCTGAGTATGTGCAGGGGCTCATTCAGGCCCAGAACGAGGGTGTCCACACGGCTGCGTGGAAAGCGGTGTCGTGCGACGCTGAGAACAACGGTCTCAGGCTCAACCTGGGCATCGACGAGGCGTCGTACGTCAGCATCAAGAGGGCCGGATTCCACGTAAATTTCCGGTACAGCTACGTCTCGGTGAGGCCGTGGCGGCAAAAGACGACAGGTAGCAAGGAGTCAGAGTCGCAAGACATGTGTGTTGACGCGGCAAATGACTCCACTGCGGCCCCAGCGACAGAGTCGACCACGGCCCCACCAGCCAACCCGCTGACAGAACAGGCGCAGGTACCAGCCAACCAGGTAACAGAACCGGCACAGGCATCAGCTCCGGTGAGTCCCGGGCCAAAGGCCCTCGACTACGTGCGCACCACACAGGAGCTCCTAGCGGACATTGGCAGGCACGAAATCGATAGAGGAATCGAGGGCGACGCGCGGCTCTCGGATATCGACGACGAGCCCAATTATAAAGACAATAGCAGTAGAGGTAGCCCAGGTCAATCTGCATCACGCGGTGGCCGCCTCGGCGGTCATTGCGAGCAGGTTTGCCACGGAGGACCTGTTTATACTGCTAATACAGGAACCGTGGACCTACAGGGGCCAGGTGAGGGGCCTCAACCACAATAACAATAAGGTAATTTGGGACCTCTCCTGCGAGAGGCCCAGAGCGTGTGTAGTGCCCAAAAATAATATTAATTATTTCTGCATTACAGAGTTTCTAACACAGGATCAGGTAGCGGTCCAGACTACCTTGAAAGTTGATGGCAGAGAGATGGAGGTGGTCTTGGCTGCAGCCTACTTTCCGGGGGACAACGCCAACGTGCCGCCCCTTGAGGTACAGCAGCTTCTGGAATTTTGCCGCAGGAGACGACTTCCTGTCATTCTAGGCTGCGATGCAAACCAGGGATTGGCAAAGGGTGCTGTTTTTGTGACTTTAAGCCTACGCACGTTAAAAACGGAGGATGAACAAACACCACCGCAAAGCGTGCTGTCTTGCAAATACGAATGACCGATGCTTATATCAGCTCATACTGATATTGACTTCGGCAAATATGTACTCCGAATGATCGTGCACGAAACCAGCAACCGCCGTATTTGATCGAATGCCAAAAGCACGATACTGCTTTGGACGGTTGCCGAAAGCATGAGAGCTTATGTGAAAGACTGGCGAAGGCAAGATGCCGCAGTTAGCTAACTTGATTTGTTGCAGAAGTCAAACCGGCCGCCTTTGGTTTGTTGCTGAAGGCGCGTTTGACGTGTTGCCGAAGTGATGATACTGTAGTTCAAAAACATTCAAAGACACTTGCTTGTTTGAAATGAAGCATTGATATGTACATACATACATACGTACGTATGCTAATTCCTCACAACTAGCCAGCAGTGAGCAATGCAATTGAATGGTAGACGCGCTATAAATACATACATACATGCATACGAGACGATAAATTACCCTTTACCACATTCGTCGTCATTTCAGCAACAAGTCAGATGATTTTCAGCAACAAGTCAAATGGCTTTCAGCAACAAGTCAGATGATTTTCAGCAACAAGTCAAACGACTTCTGCAACAAATGATGACTCTCATGTTTTCGGAGCCGTTCAACTGCCACGTTTGCTGGTTTCGTGCACGATCATTCAGAGTACAGATTTGCCGAAGTCAATATCAGTATGAGCAGTTATAAGCATCGTTCACTTGTGGTGGCTGTATTTGCAAGACAGCACGCAATGCGCTCGTGTTCAGTCATCCTCTAATTTCGTTTAGGTATCGATACTACTAAGCCAACGCCGCTGCTCAGTCATACAAAGCAGCGGTATTGAATGAGTATGAACAGTTGACGATCAACCAATGCCAATCCCTGATGCAAACGCCCGCAATATTGAGTGGGGCAGTTCGGACACTAACCGCAGGGGTGAGTGCCTCTTAGAATATATTATAAGTGAAGTCCTGAGCATTCATAATGTCGGTAATGAACCAACGTTCATTACCAGGGTCAGAGAGGAAGTTCTTGACATCACTATCAGCAACAGACTGGCCAGCCCTCTGATCGTCCAGTGGAAAGTCCCATCTGAGCCTTCGCTGTCGGATCACAGGATTGTCCGGTTTGCACTAGGAGCTGCTTGTCTGACAAGTTACCCTAAGAGAAACCCCAAGAAAACAAATTGGGCCAAATATGAAGAGGTACTTGGACCGAACCTACCAAGAATAGAGGTACAGGTTAGAAAGGTAGATTGTATGGCGTTAGAAGAGAGGGTTAATAGGCTGAACGGCACAATCTTAGATGCCTTTACGTCCAGTTGTCCCGTGTCAAAGCCTAAGGGGAAGGCTCAGCCTCCCTGGTGGTCACGGGAACTCTCGGTTTTTAGGAAAGAGCTGCGCAGACTGTTCAACAGGGCAAAGCGCACCGGGAGCTGGGAGGAATACTCAATCAGTCTGACAAAGTCTAATAAGGAGATTAGAAAGGCCAAGCGTAGCAGCTTCAGGACCTTTTGTGAAAACATGGCATCCACTCCTGCAGCTTCTAGGCTTCATAAAGCTTTGGCAAGGGACAACACAGGCACCAGATTGGCTATGAGGCTACATGATGGGACTTTTTCAGGTACAGAACAGGAAAGGGCACTCGCCCTGCTGTCGGCCCACTTCCCGGACGCCATTCCCACCGCTGGGGAAGCTATGTTCCGTGCGTACAGGCTATCCCAACCGGACTGGAAGCTGGCTAAAAGCCTTATAAACCGGCAAACAGTGCGGTGGGCTTTGGACTCCTTCGAACGGTACAAGGCCCCTGGTGGATGGTATATGTCCAATATTGCTGAAGCAGGGAGGAGAGCTCTTACTTCCACATCTGATGGATGTTATGAGGGACAGTCTAGCGCTGGCCCACATTCCCAAGGTGTGGCAAAGGGCCAGGGTCATCTTTATCCCGAAGGTAGGTAAGAGAGATTACTCTCTTGCCAAGTCATTCAGGCCGATAAGTCTCACATCTTTTATGTTAAAGGCAATGGAGAAAGTTATTGACCATGAGATCAGGTTTAACACTCTGAAACAAGTCCATCTTCATTCCAACCAGCACGCGTACAGAGTGGGTAGATCCACGGACACTGCGCTGTATGCCTTAACGGAGGAAATACAAGGGGCCTTTGAGTGTGATGAGGTGGTGCTCTGTGCCTTCCTCGATATCGAGGGGGCTTTTTATAATGCCTTCCATTCGGGAGTTGACAAAGCTCTTGAGAAACATGACGTTCAGCCAACCATCCGGCGCTGGATAGCAAGGTCACTGCAGACCAGGATTGCCGAAACTGACGTCGGTGACAGCGTCGTTCAGATACAAACAACAAAAGGATGCCCACAAGGGGGAGTATTATCTCCTCTACTGTGGAGCTTAGTTGTGGACGAACTCCTACAGCTACTCACTAACGAGGGCGTCCGGTGCCAAGGGTATGCGGACGACATAGTGATTATTGATACAGGGAAGTTCGCTAGTACTCTCTGTGACATCGTCCAATGAGGTCTTAACCTTGCAAAAGGTGGTGCGCAGACGTAGGCTTAAATATCAATCGCTCTAAGACAGCTATAGTCCCCTTCACCAAGAAACGAAATCTTCAGGGGATGAGGAACCTAACCTTGGACAGGGTCGCAATCAATATCCCCACAGAGGTTAAGTATATGGGGCTTTCCCTGGACTCAAAGCTTCTTCGGAAGGCTCATGTTGATGCGATCACCTCCAAGGCCACGAGAGCGATGATGGTGTGCAAACCTCTGGCGGGCAAATCCTGGCGGTGCACTCCGAGGATCCTCAGATGGATGTACACCATGATAGTGAGACCTATAGTGACTTACGGTGCGGTGGCTTGGTATTCCAGGACTACTTTAGTAACGGTGAGGCAGACCCTCTCTAAGCTTCAAAGCCTGGCATGTGTTTGCATAACGGGAGCAATGCGCACATGCCCGACGGCAGCGCTGGAGGTGATGCTGGAACTCGAGCCACTGCACCTCTTAGTTGAACAGGTCGCAAAGCGAACCGTCCTTAACTTTGGTAGGGAGGGCTTCGGCAAAGGGAAGGTGTTATCATCCAGGAACAGGGACAAGCTAGGTACCCAGCTCCCCCTGGTTCTTCTCCCCAGGGACGATATCAACTGACAGGTCGTCTTCGAAAGGAATTTCATGCCTTACACTTACAGCAAGGTGACCTGGTGTGCCTCTATTATGGAAAGGCACATACAGTAGAGCACAATACAGTGGTACACTGACGGCTCCAAAGCACCTGCGGGGATTGGAGCAGGCGTGTACGGCCCCAGGCTGAAGCTTTCGGTTTATGCCATCAGTATGTGCGCAGAGATCAACATGAGTAGGAAGTATAGGAATGGAAGGATACTTATACTAAGTGACAGTCAGTCGGAACTTATGGCTCTCTCATCATTCGAGATCAAGTCCTCTGGTTTTGGAGTGTGTCGAGAGGCTTAATGCTCTGGCAGAGGTTAATGAAATCCAACTAGTGTGGGTACCTGGGCACGATGGGGGCAGCAGGAAATGAAGAGGCTGATCACCTGGCCAGATTAGCCGCTTCCTCGACCCCGATAGGACCTGAGCCCTTTCTGGCAGTGGGACCCAGTACCATAAAGGATATGCTCATAAGGGACAATTGCAAACTGAGGGAACTGCATTGGCGTGACACCATGGATCAACGTCAGGCGAAAAGCTTATTAGGAGGTTACAATCTGACAAGATACAGGCTACTCATGAATTTTCAAAGGATAAACTGAGGGTTATTACAGGATTTTTGACTGACCACTGTAGACCAAGAGGGCACATGTACAAACTAGGAATCTGGTCCAGCGACCTGTGTCGCTTCTGCGATGCCGCCAGGGAAACTCCCCTGCACCTTCTTGTTGGGTGTGAGGCTGTTGCGCGCAGGAGGTATAGGAGCATAGGGCACGTCCGGCCAAGAGTGGAGCACATACACTCACTGTCCCCAGGGTCTATTATGAAGTTTTTAGACACTCTGGGGCTGGTTGAGGAGTTGTGATGAGCTAGGGGCACAATAGACCCACCGGTCGCAGTGCCTTACCCAACCAACTATCTATCTATGTATCTATGGTAGTTGATACATGCATAGCAATTTTCTTGTTGATGCGGGCTGTTGTCTAACCACATCATTGATATACCAAAAGGCATAGCCTTCTTCTTTTCACTTTTCCATTGCATAACACTTGAATAGCAATTAAAGCAAATTTTTTTAGGGGCATAGTTTACGTCAGTGATAAACTCTTGCGAGAAATATTGTTTATAGGCTTCCAAAAAACAATCACTCGCATTGCCACATTTTTCATCGGTTGCTATGAAACGTCCACAAATTTTACAAAAATGGTCCATTTTACATTTTGGTTCCGACATTTTTAATACAATATATATTATACAATGTTGTTTTAGTTATTTTTATGAAACCGATGCACTTAACTTAAATCACTCTCAAAATGAAATAAGTTCCAAAAAAATTAATAGCGAATTTTATCACTACCGAGCGGAAATTAAAAGACATCAGCTTCGGCTGAGTTTCGAGTCTTAACTGAATCTTTATTTTTGATATTAGTTCGCTTGTACGAAATAAATAAAAATCGCTACCTGTGCGGTGGTTGGAAACAAAAAAGTGGAAGACGAGGAAAAAGAGGAAGAAATTTATTGCATTTGACTGCAAAGTTCGAAGGTCGATAATAAAAAAATTCGAATTAACATAAACAAACGCCGCGATACGGGTCTTCTAATTTAGCCTCTATTTTCAACCCTCACTGTCAGAATCGACCTAACTTTTGCTAACCTGAATTTGTTCCACAGTGTAATAAGAGTTACTCTGTACGTTGCAGCGTGTATACGCCGCACAGTGTTCTATTTTAGAAATAAATTTAAAAAAAAAAAAACTTTTTAATGTACCACGCTTTTATAAACGGACTAAAATTAGAAAATAATATTTCTCAGTCCCATAGAATTTGTTTTGATAACTTTTGATTTTGAAATTTTAGCAAAAGTCATTATAAACAATTTATGAGATTGAAAACGAAAAACATGGAGCGCATGCAATACAAAGCATTAGATTTAATTGACAATATTCAACATACATACATAACATAGACCTAAAATTTCTACAGCGAAAGTACAAATTTGGGATCGATTTTAAGCGGTCGTTATTAATATACCCACATACATACATATATTACTCTTCAATTTCAAATCAGACCTATTACATGCGCCCCACGCTTTTCATTTTCAATCTCATAAATTGTTTGTAATCACTTTTGCTAAAATTTCAAAATCAAAAGTTATCAAAACAAGTTCTATAGGACTGAGAAATATTATTTTCTAATTTTAGTCCATTTATAAAGGCGTGGTACATTAAAAAGTTTTTTTTTAAATTTATTTTATACTTTTTAGTCTTGTCTGTATAATTTTTGCAATAGATACTTAAATAATTCAACTTGCAGTGAAAAGAGAACAGAAGCCTATGCAAGCAAAATGTTGTTTGCTCACATTTAGTATATGCCTACATACGTACATACATACACACAATTGAGAGAATATTCTATCATTCTTGATCTATACTAATTATATAAAGAGAAGTCCCTTTTTTTTGTAACAGGTAATCTCGCGAACGGCTGGTCCGATTTTCATGAAATTTTGTATACAAATAGCTTTCGGTAACCACCATGTTTTAGGCTAAAAAAATTTTACTTTTTTTCGGGTAGGTGGACCAGGGACCGGTCTATTCGAAAAAATCTTATTATAGTCCGATTTTCTTAAAATTTAGTACGTAAGTAGCTTTTTAGCATATATTAGCATATATGACCCATTTTTTCCGGGAAGTGGTCCAGGGACCGATCTCTTCGAAAAAATCGAATTTACGGTCCGATTTGCTTAAAATTCGGTGCGCAGGTAGCTTTTTATCATGTATTAGAATGTGTGATAAATTTTTTTCGAGAAGTGGACCAGGGACCGATCTATTCCAAAAAATATTTATGGTCCGATTTGCTTAAAATTCGGTACGTAAGTAGTTTTTTAGCATATATTAGGACAAATGGTCAATTTTTTCCGAGAAGTGGACCAGGGACTGATCTGTTCGAAAAAATCGTATTTACGGTCCGATTTGCTTAAAATTCGGTACGTAAGTAGTTTTTTAGCATATATTAGGACAAATGGTCAATTTTTTCCGAGAAGTGGACCAGGGACTGATCTGTTCGAAAAAATCGTATTTACGGTCCGATTTGCTTAAAATTCGGTACGTAAGTAGTTTTTTAGCATATATTAGGACAAATGGTCAATTTTTTCCGAGAAGTGGACCAGGGACTGATCTGTTCGAAAAAATCGTATTTACGGTCCGATTTGCTTAAAATTCGGTACGTGGGCAG
>NW_016157994.1:58187-64892 GCF_001687245.7 Rhagoletis zephyria
TTGCCTTCGCCAGTCTTTCACATAAGCTGTCATGCTTTCGGCAACCGTCCAAATGCAGTATCGGCTTATGGCTGTCGATCAAATACGGCGGTTGCTGGTTTCGTGCACGATCATTCGGAGTACAGATTTGCCGAAGTCAATATCAGTATGAGCTGTTATAAGCATCGTTCACTTGTGGTGGCTGTATTTGCAAGACAGCACGCTTTGCGGTGGTGTTCGTTCATCCTCCGTTTTTAACGTGAGTAGGCTTAAAGTCACAAAAACAGCACCCTTTGCCAATGTCTGGTCTGGACATACAACATTGCAAGTTGATAAAAGCGTTGTAAAACGGGACAAAATCAAACGATAAGAGATAGCGAAATAAATGTAACGGTGTTTTTAAGCTTTTGAAATGGGGATTGCAGGAAAAATAGTCTCATTTGGTAGAATAATTAATTACCTTGACCTTTAAAATGACATTCAAAAATAGATGGTTTAAATTGTTTCTTTTTTTTGCGTGAAACCGGTATGCAAGGAAGTTTTTAAAAAGATTTAAACCCCTATTTTTGCTGTTCGTACATTAAGGAATCCATTTCTTTGTCGCAAGAATCGAAAAAGCATTTAATTTTAAATTGTTTTTAAAAAGTTTAATACAAGCTGTTTTAGGTAAAAAATCTAAAATTTTACTTTTGAAAGTCATAAAGGGCTACATGATTCAATAATAAAAGGTTTGTTCAAAAAACCGTTTTCTCTCTCCCTCTTGACAAAATCGGCTCCCTTAGCAAGGCACTGTGTGTGGGTTCGTGTGTGTGTGCAAAGCTTTTGTAAGGGAGCTAAGGGAGTGTCAAAATTCGAATGTCACTAATGAGCAAACCTTTAATTATTGAATCATGCACAAGACCGACCTTCAAAAGAAAACCTTTGGATCTTTATTCTTTGAACTTAAGACATAAATAGATTTTTTGGTATTTGCGACCATGGAAAGATTACCTGATGCAAAAACAGCAAAAAAGGACTTTGCATACTGGTTTAAGAAAAAAAATTACTTGGTATCGAACGAAACGTATAGAGTATTCACTTGTATTTACTCGTATCGTTTCATCCCTAGCGATTGCAGGGATTCCACGGTAAAAACCGGTTTTCGTATGGGACAGCTTTGCAGACCGTGCAATCCGTGCACCGTGCAAGGGCTAGGCAAGACTCAGAGAATGCCCCTATTGTAAAAAAAGTTAAAGTATAGCTGATGATAGTACTAATGAAAATTCCAAAGATTGATTTCGCGTGTTATTCTATTCGTTATAATAATTTTAAAATCAATTGAATTTAAGACTAAAAAGATTAAGATAAATTTATAGTTTAAAAAACTAAAAACTCGCTTTTATTACAATGTGAACTGAAAAGTAAAAAAAAATAATAATCTATAGAAATAAAGATTTCGTTTAAGAGGAATAAAAGTTCCCTAACTTGATTTAATTAAAGTTTTGAAACCAATTAAAATAGGATTAAGTTAATTAATTGACAATAAAATTAATTTTACCGTGCTGGTATTGACAATATTCCATATTAAATACTAAACTGAAAATGAAAAGTTCCAAACAATTGATATCCGTTAATTAAAATTAATTTTACTGTTAATTACTTTTATTCTATTTTAGGTTGATTTTAAGTTTAAAAAAGTTAGGAAACTTCCTATTCCTCTTAAACGAAATCTGTATTTCTATAAATAATTTTATTACCGTTTAGTTTACATTGTAATAAAAGCGAGTTTTTAGTTTTTAAACTACAATTTTATTATATATTTTATTTGTCATTCAATTGATGCGAGTTTTGTTGCTGTTCTGTTTTACTGGGCGAAATATTGCGGCGAATATAACCCGAAGGCATCGCCCGACCGACGAAATTCACACAGCGATTTGGTTCTGTTTATACTTCCAAGTATTTTTCCAAAGCATTTCTTTATTATTTATTTTTATTTTTCTTTTTAACGAGCAAAATTCATTTTTTTGAGTAATTAAATTTTAAGAATCTCGATTAATCATCGTTTTGAGTAATCAAAATCTTAGTTACTCGAGCAATTGATTAACTAAACAACTGATTAATCAATTGGCCATTTACGCGATTGGCCATCTACACGATTCTAGGGCTACTGGCATATGAGCATCGTATATACTTACAAATATTGGAATCCTATGCCTCTTTTTGTCTATTCTCTTTCTAACAGCGGACGTGCCTGCCAAACTGAAAAGCGTGATGGCGGCAGTGTTTGACAGGCACGTTCGATGATGCGAACGGCAATGGAAGGTAAGAAATGGAAGATGGATGACATGAGAATGAAAGAATTATGAAATAGCAGAATGTCGAACCAAAACGAATTTTAAAAATCTGACAATGCGAATGACGTCAAAATGAAAGAAATGCAAAATAGCGAAATGTCGAAACAGACGAAATAGATGACAGGCACGTGTTCAAGGGTTTCGTGCAACAAAAAGAGTTGCTGTGTTGTGCCATAGAAATTTAAATACTTTTTAATGTGGTTAAATTTACTCATACGCTTTTTTACTTAGTTGACAAAAGTACATATTTCGCCAGCCAAAACATATATATGTACATATGTATTTATATAGCGTGACGCTACAAGATTCATTTATAAAAACCGTATATGCTAGTGGCCTTATTTAAAAAAAAAATAAAATAGATTTATATAGCTCTGTACAGACATTTTTATAAAAAATTCGATTTCTTAATTTTTTATGAATTTGGGTAAAATATTAACTTTGTGTGCACTCTTTTCCTGTTTATTACTTTTCAGAAATTTATTTTCTTTAATAGCCCTTTGACACACACAGCAAAAATCAAAATATTTTATAAGAAATGTATTGACCTTTTTAAAACGGCATTTAAAGCCTTCTCACACTTCAGTGATGCTTTTTTATTGTAGGTATTATTCTGTTGCCATCTAAATTTTTATACATTTAATGTCATCGCCCATACATTGTTTTCCGGCGTTTCCTCTGTGAACTTTTTTAACTACATTGAATTTGTCGATTTTGATAATTCTGAACTAAAAGTAAACGACGCATCAGAAACTTTAAATGCACTGAAATTCATTTATACTTCCACAAAAATTACCGTTTTCTCACATTTTCCTTATTAATTGTCATTGTATATCATATATTTTTTGAATTTAGCACAATTAAAACCCGTTTTTTTTATCGAAAAATATATTATTGAGAAAATTTACTGCTCTGGCATTTTCTTTTAACATGCAATTCGGCTTTGTTTACTTTTTGTACAGAAATATCATCGCCACTATGACTGGGCAATCTTGTACTCTTTCTTATTAAATATGCATTTTGATGTAACTGCTATGAAGCTATGAATACTCATTAAAATCGTTTCAATTCGTAATAAAAGTACATTACATACTTGTAGTCTAAATATATTTTTTAATATAAACTAGCTTTTTGATTCTAAAAAAAAAATCAATAATCACAAGAATTATAAATATTTCTCTCCAAAGATATGTTTCAAAGCATCCCTGTTGATATCATAATTCAAATACAAATTTGAATAGAAATTTTGATGCAAACGATTTTCCGCGATATTCATCATACAAATTTCTTTATTCTTTATTTTCTTCCACGCAAATTTACTTATTACTTTAAGTGGCTTTCATCTTTTTATTTTTATAAAAAATAATATAAACATGGTGCTCTTGCCAGCTGCAATAGCTTCAATACACTAATAAAAGTGTAAATACCCAGAATAAGAATCCTAGCATTTTGCCTCGCAAATGTTTCCGTCTGGCCTCCTCAAGATCCATAATGCCTCCGGAGGTAGTCAACACAACGTAATCAAATTGACGAGAAGGCAGGAAGTTGTTGGTCCACTTCCAACCATTCCAACCAATTTATGCGATTTAATGGGCCTCATGCATAAAAAATGAGTCTAAGCTCAGACTCAATTTTTGCAATGAAGGGGCGAGCTCAAGCTCAAGAATTTGTACTGAAAATCGAGTTGGCGCTTAAACTCACTTTTTATTCATGAGGCCCAATATCTTTACTGCTACCTTGTGGTGCGTCATTTGATAGTCGCCAATCTTTACTTTACCAAAAGTGCCCGTGCCGAGTGTTGCGTCCAGTAAATAGTGGCCAATTTATACGAGTGCCAGTGGGCCTCTGCCAGTAGCTGCAGCTGCGGCGGCACGTGATTGTGGCATAACGTTGATGTACAATTGGAATTGGATATCTAGAACTGCGTAAGCCTGAAGCGTAAAATAAAAAAAGGTTTGGTAAGGTTTTTCGGGCTGCTGCTTAGGCCACAATCGCAAATGCACCCACACATGCGTACGTGCTGGGTAGAGACGTAAATTATAGTTTTCCCCGAGCTCCAGTTTCTTATCGCACTATTATTTTCCTTATCAATTATAATTCTCTGCCACGATTTGCGCTGCTCGGGCCACGGCTGCTTGTACAAGAAAATAAACCATTTGTTCAAACGACCGGTCAAGTTTACTACAATTTTGCCGAAACGATGATCATCTTACTTGTCCGTATGTCGCTCTGGAAAGAAATATATATTAAATTATATGGTTTCTTAAAAACAAAAGCAAATCTACCTATTTTTTCCACCGGTAGGCACGAATATGATGTTCAAAACAGAAACAATGACAACGAATTTTACACACATTGTTGTATTTTACCGCAAAACGATAAGTTTCACAAATATTTTAAATTATTGCCTGGAACATACACATTTATCGTTATTATTGGAAATGCAAGACTTGGCATGCATTTTTAATTTCTTATGTAATGAATTCAAATGAATAAAAACACATTTTTCTAAAATATTTCTCAATTTACATTTTAAAGTTTTTTCTGAAACTTGAATGTAACTGTGCGGAGAATGAGAGAATTGAAAATCAGGTGATCTCAGCTGTTTTCAAATGTAAACAAACAAAATGGCGCTTTCCATACTTGAAAGCCTATACAATGCATATGAGTACTAGCTTGAAATATATGTACACCGGCAATTGAAATACTGGCATGAACTTTTTACTGGAATCAGTAAGTGATCGGGCTTAAAAAGAAAATTTGTGTGGTAGAATCTGAAAAAAATGTAGTAGATCTCAGGTTTTGGATCAAACTTTGTACAAAAATTAAAAAAATTCTGCAAGGTTTCACATAAATTGCAAATATTTTAATTAGAATCTAAAAAAATTAATTTTAGTATAATACAGTGAAGATTGCGTTGAGTTTTGCTGTTTTTTTCCTTGAACGTGTAAAGCAGTTCCTTCCATATCAAGCTATTTTTCAGGGACGTGAACCGGATGAAAAATTTGGTCGGTTCGGTTCAGCGGTTCGAACCGTTTTTGCACTTTTGGATTGCTTCGTCAAAGCGGTTTTTTTGGTCTTTGAGCCGGGGTTTCGGTTCGGTTCAACGGTTCGAAAAACAAAAAAATTACGTGTAAGTTTAAGTGTCACGTGTCAAGTGCAACAACGCACCAGATTATAGGTCAAGTGTCTGTCAAATGAGATGGGTTGCCTTTACATTGTATATTGTCACATGGTAAACAAACATGGTAGGTATTACCATGTTTAACAAGAAGAAAAAAGTGGGTACATTTATCTATTGAAAATCGCAGGGACGTGAGCCAGTTTTGAACCGGAAAACCGCTTTTTTCTATTAATTAACTGAACCATTAACCTAACCGAAATTTTCCACAAATGTTTGATCCGAATCGAAAACCGAACCACTTTCTATAATGGTTTAAAAGTTCGTTTCAACCAATTTTCAATAGATAAATGTACCCTCTTTTTTCTTTTTGTTAAACATGGCATGTGACAATATAAAATGTAAAGGCAACTCATTTGACACTTAAACTTGTGCGTTGATGCACTTGGCACGTGACACTTAAACTTCCACGTTATTTTTTTGTTTTTCGAACCGCTGAACCGAACCGAAGCCCCGGTTTAAAGACCAAAAAACTGCTTCGGCGAACCCATCCAAAAGTGCAAAAACGGTTCGAACCGCTGAACCAAACCGACCAAATTTTTCATCCGATTCACGTCCCTGGAAAATTGGTTGAAACGAACCTTTAAACCTTTATAGAAAGTGGTTTGGTTTTCGGTTCGAACATTTGTGGAAAATTTCGGTTCTGTTAAAGGTTCAGTTAATTAATAGAAAAAAACGGTTTTCCGGTTCAAAACCGGTTGATGTCCCTGCTATTTTTTGAACATATTTTGAAAGGTTTCTGCAACCTTGCAGAGTGCTGACAGCTTTTCTTTATATCACATCACGATGTAGCGAACAAATGTGGCACGTTCCAGAAACCGCTACATGGGATTTGCCGATTTTGACAATTCTCAACTGAAAGTAAACAACGCTTTAGAAACTTTAGATGCACTGACATTTGCCAATATTTTCACAAAAATAGCCGTTTTTTTTAATTTACGCTATTAATTATTTTTATAAATCATTATTTTGTAATTTAACATAATATAACCACGTTTGGACGATGGTTCCGTGCGCAGAAGTGGAAAACTTTTGACTGACATTCACCTGGGAGTGGCCAGAAGCGATTCTTGTGCATACGGTTCAAATCGCAGCTCACAACGTCCGGATATTTATATCCACGTATCCTCTGGGTAGCAACCAAACACCCGTTTGGGAGCGAGCTAAAGTGAGAAGGCGTAAAACTTCGCGTGCGCTGGGTTTGGGTCCCGC
>NW_016157994.1:67090-72143 GCF_001687245.7 Rhagoletis zephyria
AACAGAGGAAGAGGAAGGCCTCCTCTGCGTTGGAAAGACCAGGTGGAGAAGGACTTGGCTTCACTTGGCATTTTCAATTGGCGTCAGTTAGCACAGAAGAGAAATGACTGGCGTGCTGTTTTGGACTCGGCCAAAATCGCTTAGGCGGTTACAGCGCCAAATAAGAAGAAGAACCACGTTTACTGTCGAAAAATTGAATATTGAGAAAATTTAATGTTTTACAGTTTAATTTACAATCCCATTCTGCCTGTTGTTAGTGTTTAGTGTTGGACAATTTTTTCTCTTAAAATTAAGAAAATTATGTCGAGCAAAAATAAAACTACTCATAAATGCGAATATGTGGTAGATGGTCAAAAAATGGCAGATCTACAACAATGTGGTAGAAGTCCGATCACTGGAATCAGTTCATGTCAGTTCCTGTTTATTCTATGCTAGTAACGATTCAGCGCTGGGCTGCCTCACTGGATTGGCATGCTACTGGAATAATGTAAACGGGGCAATCGAATTTTTTTCGTAGGTCCTATCCCGATATTAATTCCCAATAGCGGCGAAGTAATGGCATCTTGTCGGTTAGCGATGGAATTGTCTTTCAAATGCTAGAAGGATAATTAAGCATAACTGATTGCTTTAGGGTGCGGGGCGAAGCTTTCAAATCAGTGTGTCTATATAAACGTGTTCATACAGCAAGCATTCTCAGAAGTGTTTTTTGGAGCTGATTTGATTTTAAATTTTCCTTTAGATTTTTCAGACTCTTGATGCTGATAAATATGAACAAAAAATTTAAATATGTAAATGAAAATGTATTGTTAGAGCAAGCAATTGCAGCAAATTGAACAAATATTTTGCCTGTTGTCATTGAAGGTAATTTTTGAGATAACTTTACAGCCCGCTTTGTTCAGTGTGAACACCAACAGCCTCCCTTAGCTCGGCTCCGCATAGCTTTCTGTGTGAACATAAACTTATATATTTGTTCGACTGTAAAGCATTTTTAACTGTAGTCAAATTTTGTGTAGTATCAATTTTGCATTGAATTTTTATGACTTAAAGTCATTAAAAATTAAATTGAAATTTTAAATTTTGCATTAAACGTTGTTAAATACATATATTTTTCAGTAAGAATAAGAATTTACTTAGTACAACACAAAATTCTGAGTTTCCAACAATACTCGTATTTTAACTTTCACTGGTCAGGCATAAATGCAACTTTTGTCATTATGAAGCATAACAAATTGCGAAGACACCGCGTAAAAGAATGCGTGAACCTTGTGGAGTTGATAAGAAGAAAAAGAAATCAAGCATGCAGTTTTAGCTGTTCCAGTAGCTATAGACGGAATATAAGGAGCAGAGGTAATATCGTAAGCGATAACAAACGCTCCCTCGGCTTAAAATATAGCCAGAATCAAAATTACGCTTTTCAACAAAACCTTGAAGCAAGTGCAGTTTTTGAAAGGTCCTCGCCTTCGTTGATTTCTTCTGATCGCGCTTCGCAGAAGAACATAGTTCGTAACTATTGTAGAGAACACGACACAAAGATTAACGCCCCTTTAAATCAAAATCTTTCCAAACCGGAATCGCAAGACATTATGCTGCCAGGTAGAACTATAAACCATGATTGCGATGAAGAACCACGATTGCGTGATGACAATGAAAAACCTTTTGTACCTTCCGATGAAGTTCTATCCGCAAAAACGGATATAAGCACACCACAACAAACGCTAAATTCTTACGCTGTATTTGATTTACAACAGTCTAACGAAAATGAAGAGTTCCATTTAATAAACGATGGTTTGATCACTGAAAATACTCCTATTCACAGTCAGTCCAAACTTCAAATTATAGATAACACGTTTATCTCTGAACATGTGTCTAGTAGACAAATAATAACTGATGAAGAAGCCGGTGGCGACGGTCATCATAATAATTCGATCATCGAAATCGAAATAACGCTACATTCTAGCAATGATACCAACTCTGAAGAAGAGGTCGAAGTGGATTAGAATGAACCTGCAATGGAATTCGGCGAATAGCGAAGAATTTATGCGTTTCCCTACAAATGTATGTATATTATAATCTAAAAAGAATTGAAAAGAGCTATACTTAAATGAATTTCAATAATGTCTAAATCACGGGAATTTTAAGTTCTTGCAAATATATACATATGTACTTACACGAAGCACAAAATATTCCTGTTTATTTATTTATAAGTCTACAGGAAAATGTTTTCTTAGTTGCCCACACTCTTCGACGTGTACTATGCCGTGTCTGTTTGACGAAGCATCATATACAATTTACTGTAGATAGAGAGAGAGAGAGAAGCAGTACGGTGGAGTGCAATAACGCCTGGGGAAATAACGCCTATGGGCTTTATTTCCCAAAAAGGAGAGAAATAAAACCCATGGGTGTTATTTCCATTTCGAAGGGGAAATAGCGCCCACCAATAAGAGGCAATAAAGCTCGCGGGCTTTATTTCCTTTGCGAAAGAGCAATAATAGCTGTGGGCTTTATTGCATAAAAAAGGAATAAAGCTTTATTTTACTGAAGCATTTCAATTATGTATACAGGCATACATTTTGCATAAAATGGAACGTATTTTAAGCGAATTGCTCTTTATTTTTGCATACAGTGTAGTTCTGAAGTATACGCATAAAATCGAACGGTATTTTTGCCAATAACTTATAGGCAAATTATTGGAAATTAAAGGTAAATTGTTACTGTTTTTTAGCCTTCAATGCGATGCGCATATTTGTTCTCAGCGTCTTAGGTTTTTCAGTGGTGGCGCGCAAACTTGGACGGTCGCGGCACGTGCGGGCCACCGCGGTTGAGCGCCAACAGGCTCGGTTCCTTCCCTCGCCATTACGCCGGAAAATTTATTTGTAAAATGAGGAGTTGGGGTTGTTTGTGTACCCACGCCGCAGAAATACTGTGGTGATGTGGATGACGCACGGGTTGTTTTAACTGACAAGACGACTGATTTCGCAAACAACAAAAACTAGTAAAGGGCAGAATAAAATAAATCAACCGTGGTCGAGTGGTTTATGTGACATCAAGGCACACACTGCCAAACGGAGGAGAAGCTCGGCCAATCATTTTAAACTTTGCACAAATTGCTTTGCAGAGCACAGTACGCGTACTAATCTAAATGGTAATACAAGCATTTTGTGTCCAATTTGCCTTCAAATAATTCGGCAATCGACGAAAACATTTATTTAACTTTTTACTTTTTCATGTTCCTTTTTTTGTTGAAACTTTGAATTATTTAATTTTCAAACACATGTACATACATACATACATATTTATTAAATATATGCATTGAAATTTGTTAATTTCAATTTCTTCGTATAATAAAGGAAAACAAATATTTAGTTCAATGTTATCATATAAGTTAGTTTGTATTTAGAACAGGGGGTCTTGGATGTACATATTCCAAATTGGAGACAAGAGCCACAATAGAGATGAAATAACGCCCGCGGGCTTTATTTCATTTTTTAGGAAATGAAGCCCGCGGGCGTTATTGCCATATTGAAAGAGAAGTAATGCCTACCGGCAAAAAGCAATAAAGCCCGCGGGCTTAATTTCTTTTTCGAAAACGCAATAACGTCAGTGGGCTTTATTTCCTAGAGAAAGAGGGCGACATGTAAATGAAAACTCACCATCGTGTACGTGTGACTATTACGCGTGACGTGGACTGCTTGGTGGAGTGCAATAACGCCCGCGAAAAAAACGCCCATGGGCTTTATTTCCTAGAGAAAGAGGGCGACATGTAAATGAAAACTCACCATCGTGTACGTGTGACTATTACGCGTGACGTGGACTGCTTGGTGGAGTGCAATAACGCCCGCGAAAAAAACGCCCATGGGCTTTATTTCCTAAAGAAAGAAATAAAGCCCATGGGCGTTTTTCGCGGGCGTTATTGCACTCCACCAAGCAGTCCACGTCACGCGTAATAGTCGCACGTACACGATGGTGAGTTTTCATTTACATGGCGCCCTCATAAGTTTGATGGTGTCAACTGACACGTGAACGTACGCTTACGTCGGTGACTGCTAGCGCCTTTAAGGCGGGTTCACCGTTCGTGTCCGGACATCTTTTTATTTGCTATCAAAACATTTTTGCCGGAGAGGGTGCCGAAGTACGCTTC
The DNA here is from genome assembly GCF_001687245.7 of Rhagoletis zephyria. NCBI lineage: Eukaryota > Metazoa > Arthropoda > Insecta > Diptera > Tephritidae > Rhagoletis > Rhagoletis zephyria. The sequence goes on from NW_016157994.1 coordinate 71,229, forward strand.
ACCGTTCAGCTCGGCACATTTTATTTTGTCCTGAAGTAAACAGCTGATGATATTGTTGCCTGATTCGCCTCGGTACACATATGTCGGAACTTCTTTTAAGTGAGTGAGAAAGTTTGAGTGTTTGCATTTTATTTCCCTTTCCCCCCTTGAGCGAAGAATAGCTAAAATTTGACATTTGTGTGCCGAAAGCAAAAACATAATACTTGTATAAATTCGCCTTGCATACATTTAGATATTTACAAAGTATACCCAGAGGCAAAATTGGAATGCATTAACTTTTTCTACCAAGAAAAGATTAAAAACTACGGTTGAATGAAAAGATGCATAGCAATATAAGCGAGCGGATTATGTGTATGTTACGGGTTCAAAACCTGTTACACGGACTTTATTTTTTATTTAACAACTACGGTTGAACTTTGCCTCGTAATCAGGGCTGCCAACTTGGCTCAAACCGTGCCATTTTTGGCCCTATTTTACTTCACATGGCACTTAATTTTTAAATTTGACACAAAACGCCAAAATGGCACTTTTGAAATATTTCAATACATTTTGTGAAATCCTTTGCGTGTACTTCTTTTTCTCTACTAAATTTTTCTAATTTCTATAGTGTATACAACTGGTTTATCTTACTTTGGCATTAGACTTTTGTTTTAGGAAAGTGTTTCTAATTTTGATGCTAAATGGAAAGAATTAAAAAGAATTACACCTTTTTTGACCCTTTTATTTTTCTATTTGGCACATTTTGGCACTTTTTTTATATTCAATATGGCACTTCGTAACTAAGTACAGTTGGCAGCCCTGCTCGTAATGTAAGCGAGCGGATGATGTGCAGTTTCGAAGCCACAAACAAAACCAAAAGAACTAACTCAAGTATGTTTTTTTCACCTTATTTCAACAGCTGCTGTAGCCGAATGG
>NW_016157994.1:72286-90478 GCF_001687245.7 Rhagoletis zephyria
TAATTTTTAATTTTTTTAAATTTATATCAGTATCACATCGATGTTGAATTTGCGCAACTTTTCTTTTCCAAATAATGTAAAATAATAAATGAAATCTCGATTGGCGATCACTAAAACGCAGCTAGCAACTGTATACGCGAAAAAGCAATGTTGACACTTTTTCTCATTAAACCATGTTCAAATCGTGGAAATTTTTGAAGATCACAGGGTTGCTTTTAGCATTTAGACTCGTAATGCAGAAATGGTGTTGCATTTAGATGCATTTAGGTGACGAATTTTGTATGGATAAATGTACATTTAGAGTAGCATTTAGAGCTATATGCGCTAAATGTACTTTCACGCGTAAGCAAAAACAGCCCATTATTTTTTTTCGTCTCTTGTGACGGTTATTTCAAGACGGATATGCGTTACGTCTTCTCATAATAATTATATGGAATTTTTATTTTTTTTCGTTTCTCGGGACGTTTATTTCAAGACGAAAATGATTTACGTCTTCTCATAAGAGTTATAAGAATTTTTATTTTTGTCGTCTCTGGGATGAAACGAAAATTATTTACGTCCCACGTTTTTCTTAATAGAATTGGTACACTTACAGCCGATTTCACGAAATTTTTTAATTGCAATTTAATTGACATTTAATTTAATTTTTATTTTTTTTTTAATTTTGCATTTAAGTTTTGCTCCTTCTACCAATACACACTTGTCCTAATTCAATTTTTCTGGCATAAATGAACTGAATAATGCAGCTTTGAAGTTGAAAGTTGGCGAAATAAATAGCCATGGTGAGTTTTCATTTACATGGCGCCCTCATAAGTTTGATGGTGTCAGCTGACACGTGAACGTACGCTTACGTCGGTGACTGCTAGCGCCTTTAAGGCGGGTTCACCGTTCGTGTCCGGACATCTTTTTATTTGCTATCAAAACATTTTTGCCGGAGAGGGGGCCGAAGTACGCTTCACCGTTCAGCTCGGCACATTTTATTTTGTTCTGAAGTAAACAGCTGATGATATTGTTGCCTGATTCGCCTTGGTACACATATGTCGAAACTTCTTTTAAGTGAGTGAGAAAGTTTGAGTGTTTGCATTTTATTTCCCTTTTCCTCCTTGAGCGAAGAATAGCTAAAATTTGGCATTTGTGTGCCGAAAGCAAAAACATAATACTTGTATAAATTCGCCTTGCATACATTTAGATATTTATTTATGTATAATATATTACAAAGTATACCCAGAGACAAAATTGGAATGCATTACCTTTTTCTACCAAGAAAAGGTTAAAAACTACGGTTGAATGAAAAGGTGCATAGCAATATAAGCGAGCGGATTATGTGTATGTTACGGGTTCAAAACCTGTTACACGGATTTATTTTTTATTTAACAACTACGGTTGAACTTTGCCTCATAATCAGGGCTGCCAACTTGGCTCAAACCGTGCCATTTTTGGCCCTATTTTACTTCACATGGCACTTAATTTTTAAATTTGACACAAAACGCCAAAATGGCACTTTTGAAATATTTCAATACATTTTGTGAAATCCTTTGCGTGTACTTCTTTTTCTCTACTAAATTTTTCTAATTTCTATAGTGTATACAACTGGTTTATCTTACTTTGGCATTAGACTTTTGTTTTAGGAAAGTGTTTCTAATTTTGATGCTAAATGGGAAGAATTAAAAAGAGTTACACCTTTTTTGACCCTTTTATTTTTCTATTTGGCACATTTTGGCACTTTTTTTATATTCAATATGGCACTTCGTAACTAAGTACAGTTGGCAGCCCTGCTCGTAATGTAAGCGAGCGGATGATGTGCAGTTTCGAAGCCACAAACAAAACCAAAAGAACTAACTCAAGTATGTTTTTTTCACCTTATTTCAACAGCTGCTGTAGCCGAATGGGGGCGTGTTCGACTGCTGTGTTGGTAGTGACGGGTTCAACACCTTTTACACGGACTTTATTTAATAAATTTTTTTTTACTCTATTTATTAATTTTTGCATCCCAGACATTACGTTTTCCCACTGGGTACTTATTACACACACACATATTCTTTAATCCCAGTGGGAAAAGGTAATGTTTGTGTTTTTCTGAATTTCATTTGGCTTTTTCTGAAATATATTTGGCCTTTTCTGAAATACATTTGAGCTTTTCTTAAATACATTTGCCCTTTTCTGAAACTCATTTGAGGTTTTCTGAAATACATTTAAGTTTTTCTGAAATTCATTTGGCCTTTTCTGAAATTCATTTGGCCTTTTCTGAAATACATTTGTGTTTTTCTGAAATACTATTGGAAAAGGTGTAGAACTTAAAGGGAGACCTCCCTATGTGAGTAATAAAAGCAGAGCTTATAACGATTATAAGAAATAAAATTAAATATTGCTCTATAATCATTACTGAACAATGGAAAAGTTGTTTTCGTCTCGTAGGACGATTATTTTAGAATGTAAATTATATTCGTCTTCTCATAATAATTACATGGGACTTTTATGTTTTTTAGTCTCGCGGGACGTTTATTTCAAGACGAATATGATTTACGTCTTCTCATAATAACACTGTGAGACAAATGGGAGGGGTCAGTGATCGGGAAGGGTTCAAACTGCCGGGGAAAGTTATATCGGTAAAAAAGAAGTTATACGTGTCCCGGCGTTTCGCTGGGTCACGTCTAGGAATCGAGATATATATAAAACTATCATATTTTTTTTGGAAATTGTCACCTTTTGATCTTTTTTTGACATTACTCGAGAACCACTAGTCCGATTTTGCTCAAACAAATTTAAAAAAATTAAAAATTACAATTCCTTTAATCTGTTCATATAACGTTTTTCTATATAATCAACAGTTTTAAAAAAATTTAATATTTTAGGCAAAAAATATTTTTTTTCTTCATACATTTATTTTTACCGGCAAAACTGTTGATTATATAGAAAAGCGTTATATGAACAGATTAAAGGAATTGTAATTTTTAATTTTTTTAAATTTATATCAGTATCACATCGATGTTGAATTTGCGCAACTTTTCTTTTCCAAATAATGTAAAATAATAAATGAAATCTCGATTGGCGATCACTGAAACGCAGCTAGCAACTGTATACGCGAAAAAGCAATGTTGACACTTTTTCTCATTAAACCAGGTTCAAATCGTGGAAATTTTTGAAGATCACAGGGTTGCTTTTAGCATTTAGACTCGTAATGCAGAAATGGTGTTGCATTTAGATGCATTTAGGTGACGAATTTTGTATGGATAAATGTACATTTAGAGTAGCATTTAGAGCTATATGCGCTAAATGTACTTTCACGCGTAAGCAAAAACAGCCCATTATTTTTTTTCGTCTCTTGTGACGGTTATTTCAAGACGAATATGCGTTACGTCTTCTCATAATAATTATATAGAATTTTTATTTTTTTTCGTCTCGCGGGACGTTTATTTCAAGACGAAAATGATTTACGTCTTCTCATAAGAGTTATAAGGATTTTTATTTTTGTCGTCTCTGGGATGAAACGAAAATTATTTACGTTCCACGTTTTTCTTAATAGAATTGGTACACTTACAGCCGATTTCACGAAATTTTTTAATTGCAATTTAATTGACATTTAATTTAATTTTTATTTTTTTTTAATTTTGCATTTAAGTTTTGCTCCTTCTACCAATACACACTTGTCCTAATTCAATTTTTCTGGCATAAATGAACTGAATAATGCAGCTTTGAAGTTGAAAGTTGACGAAATAAATAGCCATGGTGAGTTTTCATTTACATGGCGCCCTCATAAGTTTGTTGGTGTCAGCTGGCACGTGAACGTACGCTTACGTCGGTGACTGCTAGCGCCTTTAAGGCGGGTTCACCGTTCGTGTCCGGACATCTTTTTATTTGCTATCAAAACATTTTTGCCGGAGAGGGTGCCGAAGTACGCTTCACCGTTCAGCTCGGCACATTTTATTTTGTTCTGAAGTAAACAGCTGATGATATTGTTGCCTGATTCGCCTTGGTACACATATGTCGAAACTTCTTTTAAGTGAGTGCATTACCTTTTTCTACCAAGAAAAGGTTAAAAACTACGGTTGAATGAGGTGCATAGCAATATAAGCGAGCGGATTATGTGTATGTTACGGGTTCAAAACCTGTTACACGGACGTTATTTTTTATTTAACAACTACGGTTGAACTTTGCCTCGTAATCAGGGCTGCCAACTTGGCGCAAACCGTGCCATTTTTGGCCCTATTTTACTTCACATGGCACTTAATTTTTAAATTTGACACAAAACGCCAAAATGGCACTTTTGAAATATTTCAATACATTTTGTGAAATCCTTTGCGTGTACTTCTTTTTCTCTTCTAAATTTTTCTAATTTCTATAGTGTATACAACTGGTTTATCTTACTTTGGCATTAGACTTTTGTTTTAGGAAAGTGTTTCTAATTTTGATGCTAAATGGGAAGAATTAAAAAGAATTACACCTTTTTTTGACCCTTTTATTTTTCTATTTGGCACATTTTGGCACTTTTTTTATATTCAATATGGCACTTCGTAACTAAGTACAGTTGGCAGCCCTGCTCGTAATGATGTGCAGTTTCGAAGCCACAAACAAAACCAAAAGAACTAACTCAAGTATGTTTTTTTCACCTTATTTCAACAGCTGCTGTAGCCGAATGGATGCGTGTTCGAATGCTGTGTTGTTGGTGACGGGTTCAACACCTTTTACACGGACTTTATTTAATACATTTTTTTTTTACTCTATTTATTATTTTAGAGAAATTCTTACATCTTTTCTTGCGTAGGTTATAGGGGCTATCCATTAATTTTTGCATCCCAGACATTACGTTTTCCCACTGGGTACTTATTACACATACATATTCTTTAATCCCAGTGGGAAAAGGTAACGTTTGAGTTTTTCTGAATTTCATTTGGCTTTTTCTGAAATATAGTTGGCCTTTTCTGAAATACATTTGAGCTTTTCTGAAATACATTTGCCCTTTCCTGAAACTCATTTGAGGTTTTCTGAAATACATTCCAGTTTTTCTGAAATTCATTTGGCCTTTTCTGAAATACATTTGAGCTTTTCTGAAATACATTTGCCCTTTCCTGAAACTCATTTGAGGTTTTCTGAAATACATTCCAGTTTTTCTGAAATTCATTTGGCCTTTTCTGAAATACATTTGTGTTTTTCTGAAATACTGTTGGAAAAGGTGTAGAACTTGAAGGGAGACCTCCCTATGTGAGTAATAAAAGCAGAGATTATAACGATTATAAGAAATAAAATTAAATATTGCTCTATAATCATTACTGAACAATGGAAACGTTGTTTTCGTCTCGTAGGACGATTAGTTTAGAATGTAAATTATTTTCTTCTCATAATAATTACATGGGACTTTTATGTTTTTTAGTCTCGCGGGACGTTTATTTCAAGACGAATATTATTCACGTGTTCCCATAATAATTATATGGGGTTCTTATGCAGCGTTTTTTCTGCATTTAAAATGCAACATTAAGCACTTTCGAACATATTTTTTCGAAGAGCGTTCATGCTATAGCATTTAGCAAATGTACATTTACGCGAGTTCGAAATCGTATGCTTTTGACAAACAGCCGTGTTTCAGTCGCTTATTCAGATCTGTATCTATCTATCACGATCAATTCGCACAGAGAAGGTAATGTGCAAAAAACCCTACTGAAAAGGGAAAAAAAATTTTAAACAAAAAATTCAATACAAAAACTTGAATTGTTTTAACCATAACCGAAAATTTGTTGTGTTTATTTTCATTTGTCGGTGCTGTCAATTGAAATTCCCTCAATTAAATAGGAAAAAAACAAACAGAGTTGATCACAAATTCAGCCAGATTTATATCATTATCACATCGATGTTGAATTTGCGCAACTTTTCTTTTCCAAATACATAATGTAAAATAATAAATGAAATCTCGATTGGCGATCACTGAAACGTAGCTAGCAACTGTATACGCGAAAAAGCAATGTTGACACTTTTTCTCATTAAACCATGTTCGAATCGTGGAAATTTTAGAAGATCACAGGGTTGCTTTTAGCATTTAGACTCTTAATGCAGATATGGTGTTGCATTTAGCTGCATTTAGGTGACGAATTTTGTATGGCTAAATGTACATTTAGAGTAGCATTTAGAGCTATATGCGCTAAATGTACTTTCACGCGTAAGCAAAAACAGCCCTTTTTTTCGTCTCTTGTGACGGTTATTTCAAGACGAATATGCTTTACGTCTTCTCATAATAATTATATGGAATTTTTATTTTTTTCGTCTCTCGGGACGTTTATTTCGAGACGAAAATGATTTACGTCTTCTCATAAGAGTTATAAGGATTTTTATTTTTCTCGTCTCTGGGATGAAACGAAAATTATTTACGTCCCACGTTTTTCTTAATAGAATTGGTACACTTACAGCCGATTTTACGAAATTTTTTAATTGCAATTTAATTGACATTTAATTTAATTTTTTTTTTTAAATTTTGCATTTAAGTTTTGCTCCTTTNTTTAATTGCAATTTAATTGACATTTAATTTAATTATTTTTTTTTAATTTTGCATTTAAGTTTTGCTCCTTTTACCAATACACACTTGTCCTAATTCAATTTTTCTGGCATAAATGAACTGAATAATGCAGCTTTGAAGTTGAAAGTTGGCGAAATAAATAGCCATGGCATAAGATGACCGAATTTTGGACCACGCCCACCTTGACCGCCCATACAACACTATTTGTAGCTTTTAAGATGTTCAATAAGTAAGTAAATCTTATACCTCTACATTAGACTGCATCACCAAAAAAAGTTGCGGATTTTCCGCCGGGATTACAAAATTTATTATATTTTAAGACGTCCACCAAAATATTTCGGAAAAATACTAAGATTTAAGCAAGCTGGACCGATTTGAAAATACCTCCAAAAGTGGAGTTTTTTATGAATAAAAATAGTTTTTTAAAGAACTTTTTGAAAAAAGTCCGCTCAGATGACAAAACAGATTAGGCTTAAAAAATCTGCATAAAAATATTTAAAAATCTCCACGGAATCGTAATTATTTTTAAAGCTGTATTTTTACTTTTTTCAAAGATTGATTTACGAAAAACTAAATAACTGAGCCAAAACTATTCTGATTTATACTTATGGGATCTCCGCAGAAAGGTATTTTCCCACTATTTTTATTTATGTGCAAAACAAAGTCATTCGTGTCCCTTTTTTTGTTCAAATACCAACCCATATTAATTCCACTTTGAATGATGTTCTTTCATCCTACCTTTCTCTTTCATCCTTTGAATGAGCTTATTAGCAAAGAAATAAGAATATCACCCTTTCCAATGATATCTCACAAGTCTAAATCGGAAGAGTTTAGGTTCAGTTATTCAAGTTTTTTCATACCAATCTTTGAAAAAAGTTAAAAAGCATCATCAAAAATCCCATTATTACGATTCCGTTTAAATTTTTTTAAATATTAAATATAAAAATCTCCATATTCGGAGGTATTTTTAATCGGTCCAGCTCGCTTAAATCTTAATATTTTTCCGAAATAATTTGGTGGACGTCTTAAAATATAATAGATTTTATAATTCCAATGGAAAAACAGTCCCGATTTTTTTTTTTATGGGGAGTGATGCAGTCTAATCTACATATCTTCTATACTATAATAAAACTGAAGATTGTTTTTCTGTTTGAACTCACTAATCTCCGGAACTACTGAATGGATTTTCATGGGGCTTTAACTGGTATCTAGACAGTGACCTCGGACGTAACATAGGCTATATTTTATCAAAACTGGAATGTGGACAAAAAAGATATACCAATTTTTGCAAACAAAATTTACTTTGCACCAAATTCTTTTGAATACAATTTTGCTTTTCAACGGCATCAACATATGCCAGTGTTTATTTTTCGTTACTGATATTTTTTTCAACTGAAATAGTAATTAGTGTCGTTCGTACATATTTGTGTCTTACAAGAGTGGTGGGTTTCTAAGAATCCGTAAGTCAAAAGATAATCGGTAGGTAGAAACTGATTTATTTAAATTTCTTTGTGTTTCGTGTATCACTATGGGATTTTGTACATACAAATTAATTAGATATTTTGAAAACGATCACATGAAAAGCATGTTCTGTGAATTAAGCGGATATAGTTCGAAGCATTCCCTTGAGTCAAGAATTGATATTTGGGATTAATTATGTATGTATTTACATTTCTAGCGAATTTCTAATTTGCGGAATTAAAAGAAATTTATTTAAAACGTTTTTTTAATTTGTGTGAAGTATTGAAATTTTAAAGTAAAAAGAAAATGCATGCGCAAAACGAAAAACAAAATTCAATAAGTGCTTTCCCTATGAGCGAGAGATATGTACATATCAATGAAATATACATTTGGAGTCATAAATGAGTCTTTAAGGAGTCCCATTTCGGAGCCTTTACGCTCATAATGAGCTCATTTAAGAGCCCGAAATTAGTGTGTTTTCCTTCCTATGAAGGTCGACTTATATGAGCTTAAATTCATACATCAAATGAGCCTCTAAATGAGTCATATTGGACTCTTATTGGCTTCATAAACGGCTAATTTTGAACTCTTTTTAAAGCAATTTTTGGCCCCATATATGAATCGTTTCAGCGTTTATTTTGAGGCTCTTAAATGTGTCTTATAGTCCTTATAAATAACTTCATTCGGACTCTTATTTTATGTTGTTCTTTGAGCCATATTGGCCTTATTTTTCAACTCTTATGGAACTTCAAATACTATACACATGTATGTATACATACCTCAGTTCATATAAAAATTCCAACATACATTTAATAGCCGCAGCTGCAGCTAAATTTTGTATATTTTTTGTTTTCTAAATATTTTCAATTTCTGTATAAACAAGTTTAGATATAAATTTCGAATCTTTATTGTTTTTATATAGCCACAAAGTGCTGGCTCCTAACTTCGATCATTTATAACTCCTAAAATATTCATATAAGAGTCACACATTTTTTGTTTTTGAAGCTCATATTTCTTACCCATCTAGGACTCCTTTCAGACTCATATATTCTGAACGCTCAGAGTATGTTTGTCAGAATATGTTTTATAAACCAATAATAATAATAATAACAGTAATAATAATAATCTATACTATAATAAAACTGTAGATTGTTTGTCTGTTTGAACTCACTAATCTCCGGAACTACTGAATGGCTTTTCACAGGGCTTTAACTGGTATATAGAGAGTGCCCTCGGACGTAACCTAGGGTATAAAAAAATGAAACCTGACAAAGGGCGATGCACCTCCCATAGGCGTGACATTTTTAATCAACCATAACTTCGGAATCATACGTCACATGAATTTGAAATTCTGCTCTGCAATGCAAAAAATGGTGCCGACAGATGGCGCCGGAGTCGAGATATTTAGAGACCCCGTCTTTATCGTATGACCAGGAGTAACGGGTATTAACTTTCTGATAAAAAGAAACGGTAGGAATATCAATGATTAAGAAGAATACGGTAGGAATATCAATGACCCCGTTTGAACGGGTAAACTTTCATTCTGAGAACAGGAGGATTATAGAAGATTACGCTAATAAATGTTAATAGGGTTGCCACCTTTCTAAAAAATTATAAGATAAGCACCGTTCGTTAGATTACAAAAAGCGAGGTGCCAAATGAAAGGGATAGATAAGACAAGCATAAATGTTTTATTTATTTGAGTAGGGTTGCCACTTGTTAAAAAAAAGTACCATCTTCAATCATAATAAGCGAAAGTATCAGTTCTGTACCGTAACTGTCAAACGAAAAGACGTATCCTCTTGATTTTATAAATTTTTTGAGTAGGGTGGCCACCTGTTTAAAAATTATAAGATCTTCGCTGTTCGCTGGATAACAAAATAAGATACCAAATGAAAGGGCATGCCCTTCGCATGTAAAAAGACTTTTATTTCTTTGAGCAGGGTCTCCACATATTTAAAAATTGCTATTTTATCCTAACATAGCATAGAGCAAAGTCGAGATTTTTTGAACACGCCAGTCTGTAATGTGAGGCCGCTGTGGTATAGTGGTTGGCAGTACGCGCTCCCGGTTCAACCCAACATCAAAAAATAAAAAAACAAAGAAGTTGTTTTCTAATAGCGGTCGCCCCTTGGCAGGCAATGGAAAACCTCCGAGCGTATTTGTGCCATGAAAAACAGCTTCTCATAAAAATACAATCGCCGTTCCGCGTCGGCGTAAAACTGTAGGTCCCTCACCTTTATGTGCACGCCACAAATCGCAGAAGCTCGGCCAAACACGAATGCCGAATTTCCACTAGCCATTGAAATGACAAAAAATTAGAGACTTTTAAAAAATGCCAAGTGGAAATGAATTTAATAATTATTTCTTTAAAGTAATGACAGGAATTTTTTCGAATGCCCAACTTTGTCATTACAATTTTTGCCATTTAATGCCTAGTGGAAATTCAGCATAACATATGTATGTGTGATCGCCAAATCTATATATATAATACGCGAAGGGATTTTTTGTCCAGGCCATCAGATATGCACCATTCGTTCGATTTTCAAAGATGACGTGTCAAATTGAAGGGCTGGGGCTGTAGATTTACAATAAGGGGTTACTTTTTCGAAAAGAGTTGCCACCTGTTAAATAATTCAACTCAAGTTATTTACTACTAAATGGCCTCAGAACCGCACCGTTCATTCGATTTTCAAATATGAGTTGTCAAATTAAAGGGCTTAGGTTGCGGATGTTCCGTAAGGTTTTACTTTTTCGAAAAGAGGGTCCACCTGTTAAGAAATTAAGCTCAAATTATATAAAAAAAGGTTAATCAATTGTTACAATATGTTTATCAAACGAAATGGTTTTGAAAAGGCTTTATATCTTAACTACGTGCTAAAATTTAATTCAATTTCAATTAAAGGAATTTGGTAAGTCAATAAGGTATGACTATATGGGTGTCAGACAGAAGAGGTTTAAGAAGGTAGTAGTTTGAAAATATTTTGAAGAGGCTTGCCACCTATTTGAGAAGTCGAATTAAATTATTTTATACCCAAGTTATATGAAATATTAAAAATGGATGTCAAATGAAAGAGTTTTAAGAAATATTTAGTTTAACAACTTAGAACATTTTTGATGTGCTTGAAGGTTGCAACAGTTTAAAGGATTAAATAAAAATTATTTAATAAGTTAAATGAATTACTAAACGATGGTTATCAATGGAAATGGGTTTAAAATCGTTTATTTCAGAACTATATTTTGGGAGGGTTTCCACGTGTTTAAAAAATAAATTCCCACTTAATTCATCAGTTACTTGAAATATTTATTTCATACGAAAAATATTTAAGGAAATTTTAGTTCGAAAATAATTTTTAAGAGCGTTGCCGCCTGTTTTGAAAGTCGTATTTATTTTAATTATACATAAGTTAATTGAAATTTTAAATAAAATATAAAATATTTAAAGACAACTTTTAAGAAATCTTTAAATTGAATATTTGGAACTTCTTTTGGGGTGCCAGAAAAGAGCTGCCATCTTTTGAAAAAATTAAGTTCAAATTATTTAATAAGTTAAATGGATTATCAAAATATGGGTATCAATCAAAATGGGTTTGAAAATAATTTATTTCTCAATTGTATTTTGAAGAGTTGCCATGTGCTTAAATAATCAAGTTCAACTTAATGAATCTGTTAATTCAAAAATGTATGACAATGCCAGACGATAAAAAGATTTTAGTTTGAAAATACTTTTAAAGGGGTTGCCACCTGTTTTAAAAGTCGAATTTGTTTTACTTATACGCAAGCTACATAAATGAAATACCGAAATATTAGTGTCAAACGAAAGAGTTTCCAGAAAACTTTAGGCTGATAATATTTTTAATTAGGGTTGCCATCTATTTTTTTGAAGGCCATCACATCTGCACCGTTATTTAGAATTTCCAAAATGAGAAGTCAAATTAAAAAACTGAGATTCTACATAGATGTGCACAGGCAGGGGCGGCGAAACACCCTGTGCCCGGGTAGGTAGTTCCGCTGGTGGCAAGAGTAGACAGGTAAAACATAGGTTGCAGATGTAATTGAGAAGGTTAGAAGATTTCGTTAGAAAAACTTATTGTTTCGTGTATAATACATTTATTTTTCATACATACTATGTGCATATGTACAATATATTTTATGGAAACTATCATTTAATCAGATTTCGAAAAAGTTGTATTTCGTGAAATAAAGTCGTTTATGAGCTCATGGATAAGAATGCAATATTGCTACAGGAAGAATTTTAGTGAAAATCGACAGAAAAACCCAAAAAATAGAAGGTCTAGAGGGGGGCTTTTTGATTCCAAAGGTGAAGACTCCAGCCCGTGTACTCTTATAGTTTTTAAGTAATTTGTTGTTAAAGTTGCGAAATTCACCAAATATATTGATGCAAATTTCATCGATTTCATCATCTAAAATAAGTAAATGTGACTTTACCGCACATCCCATTTTCTTTTAAGTAATAGGCTATTTTTTGTTGATTTAACCACGATAAAAGATTTAAAGAAGTAGTAAACACGCAAGGGTTGCAATTGAACGAGTTTGGTACTGTCAGATGATTAAATAATGTCAAAAGTAATATCGCTGAATTTTTTACTTAAATTTTTATGTTTTCTAATATATTGGTTTTTATTACAAAACAACATAGCGCCCCTGGCGAAAATTTGTAATAAAAAATCGCGCGAAGAAGAGGCGCTGAACACCTTTTGCAGTAAACCGGTCTGAAAAAACGTAATTTCCTACCCAAAAACGTTTTATTCAAATGAATGTACAAAAAATTGTTCTTATTAAACTTTTATTGTATACAAAGGTACATGTGTACGTAAGGTATATTAAAATATCATTGCACATTTAAAATCATTTTATACATACAGCTGATTAAGTCATCACCATTTTGATCGATTTTGGCTGTTTCTCTTTTGTTTATTTAATGTTTATTATTTTTCCATAAAAGCTCATTATATAACAAACAAAATATAAATCCACATTTCAAACTTTGTGCAAAAATTATAAAAAATCTGCAAAGCTTCAGCTAGATTTTCAACTTTTTAATTCGATTTTTTAGAATTTTTTTGAGTATGCAGTTTGATAGCCCATTAAATTTCAGGGCAATAATGTACAATTTTAAAGGGGCTAAATAATCGCGTTGATTTTTAATAATTTTTTTTTTCTTGTAGACATTTGGTAAGGGGGTCGGCTGTCGAAAATGCTAAATTACGTTCTGTTAAGAAGGAGCATAGCAATATTTTAGCCTTTTTTGCGTTCATTACATTTTCAATGAAGTCTTAAAAAAGTAACCTACTGTTTTCTGACTTTTAATGCTGCTACAGCTTTTTTGAGCTCCTCCTGATTTGGCTTTTAATGTGCAATTGCAAACATTACAATAAGCCTCTTAACCTCAAGTATTTACACAACCAGCCTTTGAACATAGTCCAAAAATCAAAAAAAAAAAAAATGCGCGTACGCTTGGTATGCATCATATTTAAGTCATCTGTGTCCAAAGAATAAATATCTTTGGAAGCAGTTGCTGCAAAACACAAAGCTTGTATAGATTTATTAAGAAAATAATTCAAAATCAGTTTTACTTACAAGATTTAGTAAGAGAAAAAAATTCCTGGGAAGATAAAAAACGTAATTTTTTACATAAAAAACTTCCACACGTCAACAGGATACAAAAAACGTCCAAATGACGTTAAAAACGTCAACCTGGCAACACCAATGGTCAGGACCATTGTGGAAGAATACAAGTGGGATATCTTAGGGTTGACAGATAGTTGACAGGGTGTTCAATATGGCGGANAGGATACAAAAAACGTCCAAATGACGTTAAAAACGTCAACCTGGCAACACCAATGGTCGGCACCATTGTGGAAGAATACAAGTGGGATATCTTAGGGTTGACAGATAGTTGACAGGGTGTTCAATATGGCGGAGACAGTGTGAACAATATGGCAGCCAATATGGCATACAACACCGAATGGCCCGAAGTTGCAAAACTACGACCCGAATGAAACGCTTCGTGAAAATCGAGGGTTGCGAAGTGGTATTTTGTTGGGAAATATAAAAGCCAGGATTTTGTGCAGCGCCGAATTTTAACAAAAGAGGGTTTTGTGTTCTCAAGATGAACAGAAAAGGGTTGCTGTGCTGTTTCGTTTTAAGTTTATTTTAATCTTAAGGTATCTAATTAAATATTAAAAGGAGACAAAAATTAAAGCAAAAATTTAAAATATATGTACATATCTGAAAATTTTAAATAAAATATATATTTTCACGAGACAAATTAAATAAAATGGGTTAACTTTACGGGAAATATACTTATCAGATTGGGTCAGNAGAGACAAATTAAATAAAATGGGTTAACTTTAGGGGAAATATACTTATCAGATTGGGTCAGATAGCGCTTTTACGTTATAAATAAAAATAATTCCTACTTAAATTTTATATAATTTTGGTAACGTATTTCTAAGCTGACCCTGAGATCTGTGAAATAATACATATTTATGTGCATATATTGTGTTGGTTATGCTCTAAATCGCTAAATAATTCCTGCAGCAATCAGCACCATTGGAAAGTGAAGTAACAATAGGCTGGTTTTCTTTATACAGCCCGTTTAAATTCGAATTATTGTTATAATAAATTACAGTTATTGTTTGTTTCCATTTCGGTCAACCGTGCAAATTATTTATTAAAAAAAAAATGTCGTTTGAAAATAGCAGATTTTGTTTACTTTTGAATAAGACTATCGAGTGCGCTATAAAGACAGGGGTATAAATGCTGTAAAGAAATATATGTTGAGTCCAATCGGTTTTTTGCTAATCCGGTTTTTGTGTAGGTATAAACAAGGTATATTAAAAAAATAAATCTCCATGAAAAAATATCGTTATTTTCGTATTTAAAATTAATCGGAATTTTATGGGGGGTTATAAAAACTCGTTTTAATTGAAACTTTGTTTTTTCGGCTATATTTGTTATTATTTATTGGCCCAGATGTAAATATTGAATGAACTAACATATTTTAAATATTTACGGAACTACCATTTGTATGCAACCCTGCCTATCCTATATTCAAGTAGATGTAATTCGAAAAATTTAAACGGATTTCTTCAAATCAACCTGAGCTGCGGACATATTGCGAATTCATTTTTAAACATTAACCACTACATTATA
The DNA here is from genome assembly GCF_001687245.7 of Rhagoletis zephyria. Lineage (NCBI taxonomy): Eukaryota > Metazoa > Arthropoda > Insecta > Diptera > Tephritidae > Rhagoletis > Rhagoletis zephyria. The sequence continues at coordinate 87,429 of NW_016157994.1, forward strand.
TTAGTATTAAATACTTTCAATTAAGAAACAATTCTTATTAGAAAATAAATATGAATCGTTTTAATTTAAATATTCCAATGTATATTTTTTGTTGATGCAGATAGTGCGAATTTAACGTATTTTATAACCGTTACATGGGGAAAATAAATTTTAGGCAGATTGTTATTGACAATTTTTACATAATTTACGATTGCAATCAATTTCTTTCAAAACTATAATCTAAATGATTGCAAGTTGTATTTTTTACGATCAAAACAGATTCCAATATTAGGTATATTATGCAAATGCAATCCAATTTGATTTGAGTTATTCAGTTTTAGATACAGTTATATTTCTGTGTTCGTATGGAGTAGTAGTTTATGTCGGGAAGCTGGCTTTAGTATATTCCGGCATTCCCTTTATCATTTACAACACAAGGAATTTTTTGATGACCCTTAACAAGAATATGGACGTGCTAGTATCGGAACTATTTCTTGCACGTTTATTTGCCAAAATTTCTTCAACGGCTCGGCGCCAGTGAGGGTATGCTGCGAATGCCGCATTATACTAAAACCAGCCTTTTGACATAAGCTATTATTCCATACGAGTGGGGCACGTGCGAAATGCGGATTTTCCCAGTTGCAGTACTGCAGTAACTCGTCACCTTCCTCACCAACAGCTCTGTCCTCTATGAGCTTCTTAATGTAACTGCAAATAAAAGATGGAAATTTAAGAAGAATTACTATCACAGCGTTTCACTTGTATCGTTTCACTCTTGCAGTATATTGGCTATCAAGCACCAGACAATTTCCATCACGCATTCCATATGCCACCGATTGTCGTGGATCAATTAAAATACTGTCATCACAGCTTTTGGTACTCCAGCAACAAGAATGATAGAATACATGGTGTAATGAACTGAAGGTGGCGCATTCCCGAAACCGCTACTTTGGTTTTGCCGACTTTGACGTTTATGGCAATACGTAAACAAACTTTTTGTTTATAAACAAGTGCAAACGTATTGCAAACGTATTGTGTATTTTCTAGTGAAAAATCGAAGTAATTCGTGCGTTCTGAAGTAAAAAACATTTTATTTGTAATAAAAACTTTATAAAAATGTCGTGTCGTGTGTTGAATTGCAGCAGCCGTAGGGGTAAAGGCCCTAAATGCAGTTTTTTTTTGTTTCCCCGCGACGACGCCTTGGCCAGAAAGTGGGTAGAGTTCTGCCGGCAGGAGAAGCCATACAATTTAGACACCAGCGTAATATGCATGAAGCACTTTACGGATAAGGATTACATGAGTAACTATCATTTATTTTCATTACTTATATATGTCGATATCTAATAAAAGACTTAGGAACTGCTAGTCGACCATCGCTTCGCCGCGACGCCATGCCAACCATTTTTGAGTGGGAAATAGATCCTGCTCCGGTGTGTGAGTCACAAAATGACAGCGTTGAGGAGATCATTGAGCTACAAAATTGCGAAGGTAGCAAATATTATACTATAAATATTATATTATTAATGTCAGTGGTTTATTAGTTGGTTTAAATGAAGGCGATAAAGTATATCGGCCCAGGGACGGTACTCTTGATGCTTCGACGTCACCTATCCGTAACTGTGTTTACTATGATAGTGATCTACAGGAAGTGGAAGTGTTGAAAGTGGAAGTGTACGTTAATAAGTAACAGATCTTTATGTGTAAATGTAATAATATCTTATATTTCTCTTATTTGAAGTGAGACATTCAAGCGCGAAAATGCACACCTCAAAAAGGAAACCGAAAAGCAGTGCACCGAGCTCGCTACATTGAAGCGGGAGTCCGACCTGCAATTGAAGAGACACGCATGGAAAATGGAGTCACTGCAAAAACGTTTGGATGAAATGGCTGCCCAAATGAAAAATGTGGAAGATGCACTAGCTTCCATCTTCACCAAAGGGCAGATAGCGAAGCTGAAGTCTGGGTCGAAGCGACGAAAATGGGCGGAAGAGGATATTGCGAAGTCAATATCGTTGTATGCTGCCAGTCCTAAAGCATACAGGTTGCTATATAAGCAATGCCTTCCACTCCCATCGGTCCGCACACTTCAAAGTTGGGCACAAAAACTGGACATTTCGCGCGGACTTATAACCCCAGTCTTCCGGTTATTGGCCGCCGCTACCCACATGAACGAGGCACAGAAGCTATGCGTGTTGAGTTTCGACGAAATGAAAGTAAGACAATCTTACTGTTACGATGTTTCGTCGGACTCAACATTAGCCCCCGTCAACTACGTGCAGGTAGCGATGTTAAGAGGTAAACATTACAATCAAGATTTTATAGAATATCAAACCTTTATTAAGGCCTTTTATATTTCAGGTCTCATGGCAAAGTGGAAACAGCCAATCTTTTATGACTTCGACTGCAAAATGACTTCCGTTTTGCTTCGAAGCATGTTGCAGAAGTCAAAAGATTGCGGCTATAACGCAGTGGCTGTCGTATGCGATCTTGGAGGTACCAATAGGGCCCTATTTAATGATCTAGGCGTAACTGAAGACCAGCCGTGGTAAATAATCACAATTAAACTTAATGATTTCAGTTCTTATAATACTTCTCATTTCCATAGGTTTATTTTCAATGACCAATGGATTTACGTTTTCGCTGACGTGCCACACTTGCTAAAACTTTTGCGAAATCATTTCCTTGATCAAGGTTTCCTAATTAATGGGAAACCTGTGAAAAAGGAAATAATTTTGGAGTTATTGTCAATTACAAGCACGGACTTGACAATAACTCACAAGATTTCTGCAAGTAACTTGACCGTGGCTGGAGCTCACCGCCAAAAGGTCAAGACGGCAGCGAAACTATTTTCGCATACTGTGGCGCAGGCCATAACAAGGGCAGCAAGTCTGGGTCATTTGCAGAACCAAAACTGGACCGAATGCTTCCAGTTATTCAAAACAGTAAGTGTTATTATATTATATTATGAAATTGATATATTATATATTTTACTATATTACATATCGTTATCTTAATTCACAAAGGCTCTAACCAACAGTTTTTCGTAATAAAATATAGCTTAAATAAAAATT
>NW_016157994.1:90503-103689 GCF_001687245.7 Rhagoletis zephyria
AGACAATTTCCATCACGCATTCCATATGCCACCGATTGTCGTGGATCAATTAAAATACTGTCATCACAGCTTTTGGTACTCCAGCAACAAGAATGATAGAATACATGGTGTAATGAACTGAAGGTGGCGCATTCCCGAAACCGCTACTTTGGTTTTGCCGACTTTGACGTTTATGGCAATACGTAAACAAACTTTTTGTTTATAAACAAGTGCAAACGTATTGCAAACGTATTGTGTATTTTCTAGTGAAAAATCGAAGTAATTCGTGCGTTCTGAAGTAAAAAACATTTTATTTGTAATAAAAACTTTATAAAAATGTCGTGTCGTGTGTTGAATTGCAGCAGCCGTAGGGGTAAAGGCCCTAAATGCAGTTTTTTTTTGTTTCCCCGCGACGACGCCTTGGCCAGAAAGTGGGTAGAGTTCTGCCGGCAGGAGAAGCCATACAATTTAGACACCAGCGTAATATGCATGAAGCACTTTACGGATAAGGATTACATGAGTAACTATCATTTATTTTCATTACTTATATATGTCGATATCTAATAAAAGACTTAGGAACTGCTAGTCGACCATCGCTTCGCCGCGACGCCATGCCAACCATTTTTGAGTGGGAAATAGATCCTGCTCCGGTGTGTGAGTCACAAAATGACAGCGTTGAGGAGATCATTGAGCTACAAAATTGCGAAGGTAGCAAATATTATACTATAAATATTATATTATTAATGTCAGTGGTTTATTAGTTGGTTTAAATGAAGGCGATAAAGTATATCGGCCCAGGGACGGTACTCTTGATGCTTCGACGTCACCTATCCGTAACTGTGTTTACTATGATAGTGATCTACAGGAAGTGGAAGTGTTGAAAGTGGAAGTGTACGTTAATAAGTAACAGATCTTTATGTGTAAATGTAATAATATCTTATATTTCTCTTATTTGAAGTGAGACATTCAAGCGCGAAAATGCACACCTCAAAAAGGAAACCGAAAAGCAGTGCACCGAGCTCGCTACATTGAAGCGGGAGTCCGACCTGCAATTGAAGAGACACGCATGGAAAATGGAGTCACTGCAAAAACGTTTGGATGAAATGGCTGCCCAAATGAAAAATGTGGAAGATGCACTAGCTTCCATCTTCACCAAAGGGCAGATAGCGAAGCTGAAGTCTGGGTCGAAGCGACGAAAATGGGCGGAAGAGGATATTGCGAAGTCAATATCGTTGTATGCTGCCAGTCCTAAAGCATACAGGTTGCTATATAAGCAATGCCTTCCACTCCCATCGGTCCGCACACTTCAAAGTTGGGCACAAAAACTGGACATTTCGCGCGGACTTATAACCCCAGTCTTCCGGTTATTGGCCGCCGCTACCCACATGAACGAGGCACAGAAGCTATGCGTGTTGAGTTTCGACGAAATGAAAGTAAGACAATCTTACTGTTACGATGTTTCGTCGGACTCAACATTAGCCCCCGTCAACTACGTGCAGGTAGCGATGTTAAGAGGTAAACATTACAATCAAGATTTTATAGAATATCAAACCTTTATTAAGGCCTTTTATATTTCAGGTCTCATGGCAAAGTGGAAACAGCCAATCTTTTATGACTTCGACTGCAAAATGACTTCCGTTTTGCTTCGAAGCATGTTGCAGAAGTCAAAAGATTGCGGCTATAACGCAGTGGCTGTCGTATGCGATCTTGGAGGTACCAATAGGGCCCTATTTAATGATCTAGGCGTAACTGAAGACCAGCCGTGGTAAATAATCACAATTAAACTTAATGATTTCAGTTCTTATAATACTTCTCATTTCCATAGGTTTATTTTCAATGACCAATGGATTTACGTTTTCGCTGACGTGCCACACTTGCTAAAACTTTTGCGAAATCATTTCCTTGATCAAGGTTTCCTAATTAATGGGAAACCTGTGAAAAAGGAAATAATTTTGGAGTTATTGTCAATTACAAGCACGGACTTGACAATAACTCACAAGATTTCTGCAAGTAACTTGACCGTGGCTGGAGCTCACCGCCAAAAGGTCAAGACGGCAGCGAAACTATTTTCGCATACTGTGGCGCAGGCCATAACAAGGGCAGCAAGTCTGGGTCATTTGCAGAACCAAAACTGGACCGAATGCTTCCAGTTATTCAAAACAGTAAGTGTTATTATATTATATTATGAAATTGATATATTATATATTTTACTATATTACATATCGTTATCTTAATTCACAAAGGCTCTAACCAACAGTTTTTCGTAATAAAATATAGCTTAAATAAAAATTTCAAAGTGTTAGTACCAAAAGCAACGGAGTTACATGCCCCTTTTTCAAAAGCTCTACCTATTTTCGATACTATTTTTATAACGTTTATTGCTTCTGCTATAAAATATAATTATTTTTTTTGTTTAGGGCCTTTGTGAATTAAGGTTACGATATATTTAAACCGCAATATTAAAACTCATATCCAAATTATACACCTTAGACAAATGACTGGTTTGACGTTCTAAACGTCAGGGTGCCTCACGCCGACTCCAGGAAGCGGTGTCTTGCTTACGGTTTAGCGATCGAGGAGCAAAACAAGATCCTAGACGAGATGACCGACCTAGTCAAAAATATGAGGGTGCTTGGCAAATTTAGTCTGCTGCCATTCCAAAAAGGTAAACTAATACATATGGTTATCTCAAGAATAACATTAAGGGCCGGTTGTTCAATGTCTGGTTATCAGTACTTGCCGGTTAAACATCATTATCGGCGTTTTCGATATCATGCATATAACATGTGATCGATAAAGCAGTCTTTGTATTTAACCGGAGCTTCTACCTCCGATTTGTGCTAATCAGACATTGAACAACCGGCCCTAAATGTTTGTTATTTTTTCTTACTATATCCCTAGGAATCATTCAAAGTAATACGGCGTTGAAGTTGTTATTCGAGGACATTAAAGCTCGCTTTAATGTCAAGTATGTCTTGACGTATCGGCTTAACCAAGACGTACTCGAAAATTTCTTCGGCATTATTCGGTCAAAAGGCGGGTTACATGATCACCCTGACCAACAGGAATTCAAGTACCGTCTGCGACTATACCTGCTAGGACACAACAAGGGCGTATTATCCGATTCTGCTAATGTAGAAGAGGATGATACGCCTGACATAGAAATCACGCAGCCTCCGCTTACAAGTAATTCAAAATAATTTTTTATCTATTTCATTCGGCTTAAATATAAAAATATATTTTATTAATAATCGCACATATATATTTCACCATATTTACAGGTATTTTGCTGAAAAACTTAAGCTCTAATGCAGAACTGTGGCCGGTTGAAGAAGCGGAATTCGAGGATTTGGAGCTAGACGGACTCGAGCATTTAGCGGGATATATTTGCCACAAGCTGCAGGATGACATTCCCAGCACGTCGTTCAGGACAATGACGACCATTCATTCTCCTGGGCGGATCACCTTAATGAGGGTGGGTTATCCCCACCAAGCTCCTCTATGATGGTCCATATGCGAAGTCTTGAGTCAGTCTTTAAGGCATTGAACGAAGATGGCTTGCTCATTACAAATGATTTTGTAAAAACTCACATTGAGCATGCTGCAACAATTCAATGCGACATTAAAGTAAAAAAATTATTTTTCAGGGCAAGAATGTTCTTCAAAATACGAAAATTAAATAAAGAACTCGTTGAAAATGCCCACAAAAGAAAAAGAAAAGCCAAAAAAACTCTGACCTAGATCGATCCATATGGTACCATTATAGAACCGTAAGTATTGCATAAAATACCAAACATGTGGTAAGTTTTGAACTAAAGCGTTTTTAAATTTGTAGAAATTAACCGTTCTTTACTTGCAGCATGAATCAATGTCCGCATTTCACACGCACTGATCTCAGTATTTCAGACTCCTAAAATTAAAATACTTGCATGCTACGTAAGTCCCTAGTTTTAAAAAATCATCAAGCGTCTTTTATACAAATATAAACTTATTTATTTGCAGGCAAGTAATATGATTTATACAAAGGCCCTTTTCAGGGCCGCCAATTAATTAACAAAGAGATTAAAATTTTATGCTTAGATAAATACATATATACCAATCAACAAGAGGCCCTTTTCAGGGCCGCAATTAAGTTGACAAAGAGATTAATTTTATATCCTATATATATTTATGTTCTTAACGTATATATGTATGCATGTATCTTTTTAATAATTGTCATTTAAAATGTATGTTTTTTTACTTAGATTTAAAAGCAATTACTTAGTTTTACACATCATTTTGCTTCGTTATAGTTAAACTTAACTAAGCGGATCAATGAAAATATAATATACTGCAAATATATGTATATAATATACTGCAAAATAAAGACTATAGTAGTAAAAATTTCAAATCGAATAAATGTTTATTAAAACTATACCTATTGCACTAGCTTCCAAAAACAGAGAAGAAAAATAACTATGACGTACTGAGCTCTGGTTGTTGATGCAAGACTATTTTGCTGAGACTGACGTGACACACACCAATACACCAGGTTGGTTTGCACTAGTTGGTGTCGGCTGGTTTACAGAAAAACTATTAAACTCCAGGTTGATTTTCGGCGCCGATGAAGCAACTGAGCCGAAGATATCATCAAGGTTGACATTTGAACTTGGTTGTACATTAATTTCTAAAATAGAAATGTAGGTCTCTATTCAGAACTTAGCAAATATTAATTTGGATGGCCGCCTAAAAGTCTAAGACTTTTTTGAATCTACCGAATCCTTACCTAAAATATCAGGTATTGGAGCCGAGCCAATGCCAGATGAATTATCATCCCCGAATGCTCCAAGCAAATCGAAACTAGCGACACTCGTTGTGGCTTGTGGATCTTGCACCGGCAGCTGGGGTTGGGGCTGGTTTAAATTGAGCATGTCTATTGGTGGTGATGGTTGAGGTTGGATTCGAGGTACATCCTCTTGCTTTATTTCGGTAGCATCTGGTAAAATAGGCGTTATCTACGGAAGCAGCTGACCTAACAGGCGTAGGTTTGTTGATCGAACTAGGTTTTGTCACTGTTGTAAGGAAAATAAATAAATAATTGAAATGGGCGGAAATACTATAGGGACTTGCCGAAATTATCCACCATTTCCTCGAATTCTAATTGCGAACTAAATATATGTTGTGCGTTTCTTATGGGCTTTGCTGGTAACCAAGGAGGATTCCTACTCGGCGGAAATTCGTTATCCGTGAAACTCAACGACAGCGAAACCTAAAAGTCATGAGGAACCTGATCGGCATCCGGTAAATCATCGAGATCATTCGAGGAAAATGTTATCAATGTTTCTTGTTCCGGTATGAAGCCCGTGTTGATTTGGAATTGACAAATCTTTAAACTCTGAGGACGTACCATGCCTTTAAGTGCATTCCGCGCATGATAAAGCACCACTTCATTTATGGAAAATATGGAAATTAAGCTGCATCACCACCGGCATGCCTGCCGCGACTTATTTTTTCCAAACCCTGTAAGCAAAGTTTATATTAATACGACACAAATTTGTTATTACTGCCACGCACTCACCAAATTAAATGATTCCACAAGCACAGTGCATGATTTACAAGGCGGCAACTTAGTTGATTTTTCCTTTTGGTCCTTTGGAGATTTGTCAAAAGCTTCCACAGCTTCACAGTTCTCAAACAGCAACACCAGCCTACATACAATTGAAAGCACCACTTTTAAACACGACATGTTAAGTTGAAAACGTTGAAATACCACAATTTACAAATTAAAATCGGAGGTAAGCAAGCATCGACCACTTTGTGCAGGAAAACATGCGCTGCGACAAGATATTATCACCTTTCCGGCACCTGCAATACAAACACAAAATTCTTTCTATTCTTTTGAACACATTTCAAGAGTGGTTGTATAATTTTTGTTAACGTTGTGCTTAATTTGCTATAAGATGGCTTGAAAAATTGGTGAATTGTGAAGAAAACACGTTTTCTCATTGCAAATTCACAACTGTCAACTCATTGTTCTTCGCCAAATTCTTTGTTTACCCGTTGCCGCAAATGTCATTCTGCGGGAATGCGCAATCTTGTATTCTATCGTTCTTGGATAGAATACAAGATTGCGCCGATTGCAGCAGAATTCGTGAGAGTAATTTTAGCGTGACGTCATCGTAGAGTTGACAACTGAGAGCGGCGAGAATGAGGGCGACTAGTGATGTGCTGAATTGTCCCCAATACTCGGTACCCAATACTTAAAAAAGATTTCGGTACCCTATACTTCCTTTTCGTATCCGATACCGATTATTTACATTAAACCCTCGCCATTATATGCATTTCAGGTTTAGAAAAAACTTTCATTACTAATTTATATGATATCGGCTAATACACTTGAACTTATCGCCACAGAAAAATATTATTTTATCAGTTTTAACCATTAGTTGGTCCAAGGTTCAAGAAAAATACTTTGACGGATGAAGAAGCCTTTGAGGGGAGAGATTCTGTAGCCAGTTAGCGACAAGTTTCGGATCGATATCGCACTTGTTGACTTACAAATATTTGATATCAAACGTCGACAAAACCGATACCGATTCGAAAATTGTCGTTAACTGGTTACAGAATCTGTCCCAGGCCTACAAAAATGATATCGTCCGATTCAGCTGGAACAAAAATGCTTCAAACAAGTAAGGGTTTCTCTGTATTATGGCATCGAACCAACATATATACATCTTTCATTTAAATCAGTAAAAAAGCTCTATTGGCTCTTACATTCGGGTTTTGTTAGGCGTTTTTTCCATATTTTTGGCCTATGTGCGCTTTTATTCGAAACCTAAATGTTTCGGTACCGAGTATCGAGAGTATTGGGTACTTAAAAGTATTGACTCAGCACATCACTACTGCTGTCTTCTCTACTATGACGTCACCAAAACAGCTGATTCTGTCAAAATCACTGAGAGCCGAGTAGCGGTATCGTCATCGGCGCCACCTCTGTATTCTCTCCACCGTGGTATGTATGTATGTTTGTTGGTTAATACGCAAGCTAAAACTATTTATATTATTGTGAAAAGAATCATAGTGCCCTTTAATAACGTGCATATGTTTATCTGAAAAGCATTTGTAGCATAATAAGCATTGCATTTTGCCAAAAGCGTTTGCCAACATGAAATACTTTTCGCACAGCATTATTTTACGAAATATATGTTCAGTATGCATGGACAGAGTGCAGCCAACTTCGATGTTGCTTCGTTGCTTGCTCAGCGACGACTAAACGAAAGAGAGTAACAAATGCATGTGATGAGAGCTTCAACAATTGTTGTATGCATGGTTGCCACAATTGGTAACTTTCTACCAAAATTGGTAGCTTTCAAGCGGTTTGGTAACTTGGTAACTTTTATTTCATTTTGGTAACTTTTGCAACCAAACATCTATTTGCATTACTAGAAAAAAATTAATTATGTTTTGCATGTGCGTTATTATAAAAACCCTTTGAGTTTCAGTGGCAGTACTACTGACACTTCTACAAAATTACTTCGATAAAATTAGAGTTATCTTATATTCGAATACTAGAAATATTTGAATTACAGTGGCAGCACCACGGACTACACTTCTAAAGCAACTATCGAATTTTTGCGATAAATTTTGAATCCTTCTCATATTTAATACTGGAAATACTGTTTGCAACAATAGTACAGTAAAATTGGTATACACAATTCGGCCATCTGGCAATTTTTGGTAAAGTCCATAAACAAAAAAAAAAATGTCGCGTACTTTTTACCAGACCCACCTACTGACATGTATTTCGACCCAATGAATCCGAATCTGAGGTCTGTTTGACACGTAAAGTAAATTATGTAAAACCGAAAAAATGAGCAATTTTCGCAATTCACTCGAAATTGTGTACGCGTCAAATGGACGGTTAAAAGCGCCCGCAACTTTTTTTCTGTGGGGCGGTGCTATTATTCCGTGAGTCGGAGGCTCAAATATCGGTACATTCCGAACGAAAAATGAAACTGAAGATGGCACAACGCCGAAACCGGTTTTGTCTCCAAACCAAATTTGGCAAGGGATGACCGAAAATCGTTCCACATTACATTACACTCCTACCCTATCGGAAACACCAACAACGAAAATGAGAATATCGGCGCATGCAGTAATTAGTTGATAGAAAAATATTTTCTAATAAAAAAAAACATTATAATTTCCAATAGGATTTTCAATCTTGATAATTCATTAAGAAAATAGATTTTAACTTCTGTGCTAGAGTTGAGAGTTCTTGATAATAATCAAAAATTGGAAAATTATAAAAATATTGAATTTATTAAATAAGTGCACAGAATCGGGCTGTAAGTATATACACATTTGTTGTGAAATATGGCAGTTTTATTCAGTATATTTTTTTCTCAGTGAAGAAGTGAAGATTTTGGTAGTGAAGATTTGGTAACTTTTCTTGAGATATTTTGGTAGAAAAAAATTTTGGCGAGCGGCAACCATGGTTGTATGGCGTGCCGACACGGTGGAGAGAATACAGAGGTTGCGCCGATGACGATACCGCTACTCGGCTCTCAGTGATTTTGACAGAATCAGCTGTTTTGGTGACGTCATAGTAGAGAAGACAGCAGTAGTGATGTGCTGAGTCAATACTTTTAAGTACCCAATACTCTCGATACTCGGTACCGAAACATTTAGGTTTCGAATAAAAGCGCACATAGGCCAAAAATATGGAAAAAACGCCTAACAAAACCCGAATGTAAGAGCCAATAGAGCTTTTTTACTGATTCAAATGAAAGATGTATATATGTCGGTTCGATGCCATAATACAGAGAAACCCTTACTTGTTTGAAGCATTTTTGTTCCAGCTGAATCGGACGATATCATTTTTGTAGGCCTGGGACAGATTCTGTAACCAGTTAACGACAATTTTCGAATCGGTATCGGTTTTGTCGACGTTTGATATCAAATATTTGTAAGTCAACAAGTGCGATATCGATCCGAAACTTGTCGCTAACTGGCTACAGAATCTCTCCCCTGAAAGGCTTCTTCATCCGTCAAAGTATTTTTCTTGAACCTTGGATCGACTAAGGTTAAAACTGATAAAATAATATTTTTCTGTGGCGATAAGTTCAAGTGTTTTAGCCGATATCATATAAATTAGTAATGAAAGTTTTTTCTAAACCTGAAATGCATATAATGGCGAGGGTTTAATGTAAATAATCGGTATCGGATACCGAAAAGGAAGTATAGGGTACCGAAATCTTTTTTAAGTATTGGGTACCGAGTATTGGGGACAATTCAGCACATCACTAGTCGCCCTCATTCTCGCCGCTCTCAGTTGTCAACTCTACGATGACGTCACGCTAAAATTACTCTCACGAATTCTGCTGCAATCGGTGCAATCTTGTATTCTATCATTCTTGATTTTTGCCGACCCCATTGTACACTAAAGTCAACCCTTGCTGCATGGTTGAGGCGTTTTTGGTGTATTGTTGAGCCCAAATAATTTTTCACCCTACGCTAGGGCTACACACAGTGTTGCCAGAACTTTTTGGACGAACCGGCTAAATTGGCAAATAAAACCGGCTAAAAACGGCTTAAATGTTTCAACTAAATTTCACATGTTTTATTTAAATAAATCACGAGTAAAAAGACTATTTCTTGGAGAGAAGTTACAAATTCGAGCCGGAAAAAGTTTTCCCAGCAAGAATTTGCAATTATATATAATTTGAATAAACCAGTTTGTTAAATTTAAAAATTTACAAACTGGAGCGATTTTAAAATGAAAAGTGTTAGTTAATACTTGTTTACTTAATGAATTTAGTTAATTCCAATGATTTGAAAGGTACTCGACAAAAAAAGCTATCTATTACTATTACTATCTGATATTTTGAGTGATAATTGTCTTCCCTACAAGGCCTTTTCAGACTGACCGATTCTCAATACACTCAGATAGAGACCAAGACACATAAAAAACGCTGTAAAAACTTCCCTTCAAGGCAGTAAAACAACGACCTTAAGTTAACATCAACCGAGGCCATATGTTGACAAATGATGCAAAATCACAGTTACACAAAAGAACTGATCAGATTTTTCAGAAATCCCTTCAATTCTGATGTAAAATATGATGCCAAAAGACTGCAGATCTACCATTTAGATGACCGGTCATATGACCGGCAGATGCCTCGTAGGATTCCCAGAGAGTTTTGCTTTACATAGAAATTTGTGCTCTTTTATTTTCATTTTGACTCACTTCAGTGTTGGTTCCTTGAAATGCAAAAAAGCGGTAACTAACTAAAATTGTTTATTGCATAAAACGATTTGGAAACTTATAATTCGATGAAATGTATCATCATCAATCAAAACGTGAATTTTGCATTTTTAGTTAGTTACGACTTTTTATATTTCAGTGACGATGTGAGATAAGGCCTTGCATGTGCGTATCAAAGTACATAATGATCGTAATTGCTTTATTCCTTTATAAGTAAATAAGTACATAACTGATACTATTACGTCCTTCTATTGTAATATACATACTCACTAATTACAAATGTACATATGTTATATCATAGTTAGTAGTTGATTATTAGTATGTATTTAAGTTTGTGAATTAATTTATTTTATATTATTTTATTGTTTGTTTTTAATGATCTCATTGAATTTGCGTTAAGATTGTTGTTAATTTTTAACTGTTTTTGTAAAAAAAGTAAATAGAAAAGGTTTAGTAATTAAACGCAATTAACGAAACTTCAAAAATTTTCATCAAAATTTCTAATCAGAATTTTTAGAAAATTTTCGGGTACGCAGTTTTGTAGCCCTTTGAATTTCAGTCTCCTAAGTGCAAGTTTCAAATCGCCAATAATTACACTGTGAGACAAATGGTAGGGGTCAGTGATCGGGAAGGGTTCAAACTACCGGGGAAAGTTATATCGGTAAAAATTTAGAATTTTTTTTGTGGAGGGTGTTGCGCGTTTTCTTCCATATAACGCACGATCAAAATCTATTTTTATATGGAAGAAAATGCGCAACACCCTCCACAAAAAACATTCTAAAAAATCAACGGTAATTATTGGCGATTTGAAACTTGCACTTTAGGAGACTGAAATTGAAAGGGTTACAAAACTGCACACTTGAAAACTTTCTGTAAATTCTGAATAAAAATTTTTAAATTTGGATGAACATTGTTTGAATTTTTGTGAACTTTACATATAAAGTGTGAAGCTTTGATTTACATGATTATATATATATAATTGTGAATATTATATTAGAATAAGGTGTACACTTACATTTGACACTGACTGTATGTACATATATTCTAAATGAAAATTATTAAAAATAAATAAATAAACATAAATTGCAATCAACATCATTTTGAGTTTTCGGTTATACATCTTTCACCATTGTTGTATGTATATAAATATATGTATTATTTTTTAAAAAGGTTGTATTTAAACAAGGCACAGGACTAAAATTTATAAAATACAAAAAAAGACGAACAGAATTTTTATAACAACTTTAGTATTTTCGAACTCCAAGAAATCAAAGCGATTAAATATCCAAGTACAGGTTTTTATCAACTAGAAATTAAATAACAAAGTTGTTTTTAATTTAATTTAATGTATGTACATATTTGTTTTTTTTAAGTTCTTTTTGAATCTCTTATTAAAATCATACAGTGGGAAGCAAACCTGAGTGCATGGTGATTTTTATTAAATATTGGCAAGGCTTTTAAAGTAAAATTTTCCTTCAAACTGTATTTTCTTTTTTTTTAATTTCTTAAATCACTAAGTTTTTCTTATTATCACTATTTTTTTGTCCAGTCTTTTTGCGTTGTTTGATCTTGCCAGGTTGTTGCAATTTTTCGAATATCACCGCCAAGAGGAAACCATGTAATTACAATATCTGAATGTGGATAAATAAAACTTTATTTTGTGAGTAGTGTGCAGATTTCTATTAGTGATTTCATACCTTTACGCATGCTGCTATCTTGTCTCCATTTTTCAACCGAAATCCATTAAAATGTCCATAGTAAACCGAGTAAATGTGATATATTAGTTAATTAGTTTAGTTGCGGGTATATGAAATCTTTTAAAATATTTCGGAGCTCGAATGCTGATGTAGAGGACCGATTTGAAACTGTGTTGGAAATGCTTTGAAGGGAATTTTGATCATCGTGATCTCTGTGAGCATTGGTAATATAACTATTGTCTCTATGCAGCATTAAGAAATTATGCAGTACTATAGTAGCTAACACAACTTTGTCAGCGTTCTCTGGATTGGCATGAATGTTTATATGAAGGACTCGCCATCGATTTGCTAGAATGCCAAATGCATTTTCGATATGTACACGAGCTTTTGATAAAGCTTTGTTAAATGCTGTTTTATCCGGGGATAAGAAATGGCCAGGAAAAGGTCGCATTAAATTTTTTTTTAGGGGAAAGGCATTATCAGCCACAAAGTAATAGGGAAAGTTGATTGAAGTATGAGGTAAAGGTCGGTCCGGTGGCACTTCCAAGGTTCCGTCTAAAATTTTTTTACCAAAGGCGGTTCTACTAAATATACCGCCATCGCTTTGAGAACCAAATGATCCAACGTCAACATAGGTGAACACATAGTTGGCATCACAAGCCGCTAATAGTGTGATGCTAAACCGTTTTTTATAATTAAAATAAAGTGAGCCACTTTTTCTTGGACGGAACATATTAATATGCTTGCCATCAATTGCTCCCACGCAATTTGGCATTCCAGTTTTTATGAAAAAATCATCAGCAATTTTCCGCAGTTCTGTGACATTTGGTGGAGAAACGTAAATAGAACCGAGCTCAACCCACAGTGCATCACATGTTTCATAAATTATTTTTCGCACAGTTGAAATGCCAAGCTTATACGCCCAAGCCAGAACTTGTACATTAAATCCTTGAGCTAAATACCTGTAACATAAAATTTCGGCGTGTGTTTTAACCTTGGAAAGTCATCCTTCGTCGATTCGACGAACTGACAGGGATGACATTCAAGGATTAAAAATCAGTAGTATTTTAGATGCAGTAAGATTTGAGAACTTAGTCCGAAGTTATAGGAACAGCGTTCTGCCACGTGTAAGACATAGCTGAAAAACACCGGGAACGTTTTCCTGTAACTTTAGACAAAAACCTGCAAACCTTCCTGAATCTAGAACACTAATATTAATACTTACAAAAGCATTACCGATACCGTGTTTCAACTCCAATTGGGG
>NW_016157994.1:103714-112351 GCF_001687245.7 Rhagoletis zephyria
GTTAATTCAAGTTGGCATTCGGTTTTTGGAATTTAAATAAAATCTCAGCAAAAAAGTTTGTTTATAAAAATACATATGTGTACATAGTGCTTGAAAATATCAATTTTTCCCTTACCTTAAACCTTTGGGAGTGGGCAAAAATGATGGTTTGTAATTTAGGCAGAATTGAATATGCGCTATCTGGGGAGACAATATCTACATGTAATATTTACTCTGTTTGTTGGCACTATGTCCAAACACAAACGAATCTTAAGTGTCTTAAGAGTAAAAAAAACTCTTATTTTCTAAGTTTGCAAATACAACTTCACACTTAAAATTAAGACATTTATAACAAACATTTTATGAAGAAAATCCCTTCTTCGTTTAAAATAAAAATAAGCGAAATCGGCCCAATTTCATGCAACCCTGCCTGACATGAAAATTTTCTCCACGATAAGGCTAGTAGCTATTTCTAACAGATTTTGGGTCGCTTAGTCAAAAATGGAAACATATATACATATTTGAAATTTAAGAAAACGAGACAAATAGCAAAATCGGCTAAAAACGGCTAATTTTTTCCTGCAAAACGGCTAACAAATCGGCTGCCGGCTAAATCGAAATTTCTCCGGCTGTTTGCTATCGCAACCGGCTAAATCTAGCCGGAAAATGGCTAAAATGGCAACACTGGATACACAGCAGAGGTGCACGCAGTCGACGTCGCGGGCTACTGCGAGCACGCGAGTGTGAAGTGAGCAGTACGAAAATGGCAACGTATACATATTAACCACTACACACTTAGTTTCAAGTAAAAATGCGTGTATGTATTTGTACTTTTGCGACAACTGAGCCAGTGTGGCATCAGACCACCAGAAAAAGCCAATTTTTCCAAAACAAAAGCGCCAAGTTTTTATTATCATGTTTAATAATTTTTTTGATTCAGTAAAAAGTGTATATTCATATCCATTACCGGACGTTCTTATTAATAAATTAATTTCAATACATTTATAACAACTCAAAACATATTTAATTTACCTATTCCTCACACTTTATTCAGTAAATGAATTCCATCTTAATGTAGAATATTAGTGTATAGTGTATACATACATACATATGTAACTATGCATTCGGTGTGCTTAAATTAAAAAAGCATCACTAAATAACGCACCAAGCATTGAATTCCAATTATTTTGGCTTTTTGGTTTCCCAAAAGAACTAAATTTTGTGTAAAATGCATGACCTTGGCAACAGTGAGCTGGGCACATCAATACTCAAACAGTGATGCCAGACCAAGTATTGAGTAAATGCGCTATGTATATTTTTCTTTTAAAGCAAAAGTTCTAATTGGCGAGGTGATTGATTTTTGGTTCTTACATAGAACACTGATAAGATTCACAAACTTATCTTAGGACTTAATTAAAATAATCAACATTATTTGTAGACGAATATATTTGTGTTCGTATGAAATAGTAGCCTATGTCGGGAGGCTGGCTTTAGTAAAATGTACCATTTCCTATATTCTTTAAACCACAAGGAATTTTTTTATGAGACTTTATACGAATATTGACTTGCTAGCATCGCAACTGCCTCTTTTACGTTTATTTTCCAATAGTTCTTCAACGACTCGGCGCCAGTGAGTCTTTCACAATCGTATGCTGCGAATGGTTAATTATACTAAAGCCAGTCTTCCGACATAAGCTACTATTCTATACGAACACAGATATGTATACTTCCTAATAGGCTTGTAAAATGCCCAATACCCAAATCTCTCGCATGAGTTATTATCGGTAAAAAATTGGGTACGCTCAAATCTGGCATCGCTGCAGCAAGTACTTTGTCACGCCAGTGAAACAGTGTTGATATTTTAAGTACAATTGTACTTTTTTCATTACAATTAATTTTAAAAAGTACAATAGTACAGTTTACCGATTTTAAGTACAATTTCAACATAAAAAATACTTTTTGTACCAAACTCTCAAATCTCTTCTAGCACTTTGATTCTTAATCCGTTTACATTTAAGTAAATCAGTGATGCACACGGGAGTCTCCGGGAGCTACTCGGCTTTCACACGCAAGTCGTGTGTGCGCAGCTACCGAACTTAAGGCCCCGCCAGATAGAAATTCTTTTCTGCGTCACAGGGATGCTTTTGACTGACAAGACGCACATAACATTGCGAGGCGCCACAATGCAAACGTTGCCGCAAACAAAACGGCTCATTTTGATTGGCCAAAAGTCAGTTGGTCTGAATTCGTTCCATACATTGTTGTTTTGCCGCATTGACGCGCGTCAAAAGTTAAGAGTTGGGCGATTTTTATCAGTTGCGGCAATGCATGCGTTGCCAATGTGGCGTTTTCTACTCAAAATCCCAGAGTTAACTTCGATGTCAGTAAAAAGTATCCCTGTGACACAGAAAAGAATTTCTATCTGGCGAGGCCTTTATGCGCCGCTAGCAGCCGGTCAGTTTGCGTTTGTACTTCATGCTGTAAGCATCACATGCGCGAGCTGTTTTGCTGAGGACACACATACAGATACAAAAATATTGCGCTTGAATTGGGAGCTCTGCCAACGCTGTGCACCACTGAAGTAAATGGATATACCTATATTTCATATTTGCTACAAAACGAAATTATGGATTGTAATTTTGAATGTAAACGTGATTGTGGACAGTAATATTAGTGATGTGCGTTATGGTGATTGCGATTTCTTATCACCGGCGGGTGAAATATCCCCCATCGCTATTTATTTTGAAAAAATCTTTGGAAATGCTATTTACCTAATGGCGATCCTGCAGAAATAGGAGTATTTGAGCAATTCGGGGGTTGAAAGTTAAAAAATGTATGTAAATTCCATGCGTTGAAATTGAAAACTTCCCTTAAGGATTTCCATTTTATCGATAGTGATCTCATTATATGTTCATTAATATGAACTGACCTATATAGTGTATTAATGTTTTATCATCATTGTCTTCATCTTTGACAAAATTACACGCACACCCGGTATTTATTTTATTTTTTTAAATAATTTTAATTATTTTTTTTTATAAAATTGTAGCTCATTGTCAAACAAAAACCTTGCAAATAAATCCAAACTTGAAAGATTGAAAAAAATCAACAAAGCTTCATCAAATTTTCTCAGTTTTTGTTCAGAATTTGTAGACATGTTTTGGGTTAACATTTTTGTAGCCCATTGATTCTAGTATAATAAGGTGCAAGATTGAAGTGTCTATAAAATACCATTGATTTTTTGAATTTTTCTCTTTGCGGTGTTGCGCACTAGGAAATCTAATTAAAAAGCTCGAAATTTTTACGAAAGTGTATTGATTTTTTGAGTGTTGCAAAAAGAGTGAACCTTGGATTTGTACGGCTTTTTTTGAAGTATAAACCGTATTTTTATAAAAAAATAAGTACATAATATTAAGATAAATGGTGAAATCTTGTCCAAATGTAAGTGTCGTAAAGTTTTGATAAGAACTTGAAATGCTATTAAAATGTCAAATCTTATTACCGAATCCAAAAAGATGTCTCTTTTATCCATTAATACTAACTTTGTTGTTGAGGTTATGCTAGCGCTTTTACGAAAAAGCTTGTTCACGGCAATAAAATCAATAAAGGCACAGTATGCCGTTTTATAGTCGATTCAATTTTAGTATTATTAAGTGAAAGTGCAGCTAAGAATTTATGTTGATTTTTAATATTTTTTTGCATTTTCTTCATACAAATTGGATGTACAAAAATTTCAGTATGGAAGAAAAAGTGCAACACCTTCAACGAAAAAAGTTCTCAAAAATCTACGCGAATTGAATGTACTGGCCCGATCGTTTAAACATCTCGGACTCGCCCGCCACTGAAAATGATTACTTAAATCTAATGTTAATATTAAATGATATTCAATATTTGCTTTAGAGATGAAATTTCGACAAATTTGTTTAAACAAAAATGTTAAGCCCATATGCAGAATGTGGAAGCGAGATTCTTCTGCTTGCGTTTCTATGTTTATATCATTTATCAGTTTAAGCACATACGATTAAATGTAAAAAAAAAGATTTTTAATTGCGGATCCAAAAGAAATATTTATTAGTTGCATTGAGTTACCCAAAAATAGTGCCGAAAATCAATCGATTGTGCTGAAGGTGCCGGCTGCTTCCGAAAGGGCCGAAAATGGCACAATGCACACTCATTTTCCATTACTGTCACACATACAATCTCACTATTCTGTTGACTTCGTTTTCCCCTTCCGATAACTTTTTGCTTCCGCGCTTGCCAAGCACCGCTGTGCAAAGCTTTGCACGCGCAGTCGCCCGCCACACACATGTGCTGATTTGGGCATCCCTACCCTACGCAAAACAGAAAAGCTCCTCTCGTTAGAGCATGATGACCCTGGAATTTTAACAAGCAACCTAATGCTGTAAACACATAAAGGGCTTGTGGCGTGTGGCGTGCAGCCTGTCAAATTAGAATACACGTAAAGCACATGCGCCGAACACAATCCACAACACAAGCCAGGGTTGTCGTGCGATTGCACACCAAGCTGTAGACGGACAATTTCTATTTTCCAATTTGACAGGCGTGCGAAGAGAAAATGACAGAATATTTGCTCTCTGTTGACATTTCGTTCATAAATTCAAATCAAACGGCTTTTAATTTATTGTGCATACGTTTCCAACTATATTTATTTTATTTATTTAAAACAATGGCTTCCGATGAAATTTTAACTAGCGAAGAGCAAAAATATCTATTTTTGTACAACCTTAAGGATGAGGGGTATAAAAATGCTCTGAAAAAGGAGGAAGTGTGGTTGCAGATAAGCGAAGTATTGGGCCAAGAAGGTAACAATTTGTTTTTTTTTAATTCTAAAGATTTTCACCGAGATATTATTTATTTCACAGCTAATGTATGTAAAAAGCGCTGGAAAGGTTTGCGCGACCATTATTCGCGGTGCAAACGGGCCGAGACTTTGCCATCAGGAAGCTCCGCTAGCAAGAGGACGAGATGGAGGTTCTATGACCAAATGTCATTTTTGGACAACTTCCAGTACTGCCGGAGGTGAATATAATTACATTTCTTATATACGAGTATATGTATATGCACATATATGTATGCGTGCAAGTGATAAATCTGTATTTATATAAATTTTTTACTATTTTAAGAACGTGGAGCAATGTTTTCGAAGTGGAGGAAAGTGTTATTGAAGTGCAGGGAGAAGAAGACGAAGTACACACAGCAACACGCCAATCGCGACGCAAACACGACATGGTATGTACGTTTATTGTTATAAGCAGGGAAGACAATTTTAATGATCATAGAGTAAAGTTTTTTGTGCATATTTTTGTCTTCCCTAGTTATAAGTGTATATGGGCCAGAAATCTGAAAGATTATTTTTTCCTTAGATTGATGACGACTTTCGTTTTTTCCTAGAGGAAACTTCAAGTTCCCTGAAGGAAACGTGCGACACATTTGCTGCTGCTGCTGCAAATAGCATTACAATCGCAAATGCTAATAATGTGCCAAATGCTTCCGCGAGTATGTTTCAAGGAATTGCTCAAATCATTACGGCACACAAGTTTAACCCGCAGGAAGAAGCGACGTTGGTGGGAAAAATTACCACATATGCTTTGAACGAAATAGCAAAAATGCGTGAGTATGTGAATAGTGAGTATGTATATTAGTGAGTATGTATATTAAAATAGAAATGTTGCTAGTATCAGTTATGTACTTATTTACTTATAAAAGATAAAGGAATTTCGATATTATGTACTTTGGTACGTACATGCATATGCATATGTAAGATATTTACAGAACATGTATTTTTGTAGATATTTACTTGGCACATATGTATGTATGTAACTACAAAATATTAACAGATATCAATTTTGGTAACATATAAGTATAAATTTATATACTATATATTTACTCATTCAATACATTTTAATTGTCGACGAGACATTCGCTGCAATTTTTCTCTTAACATTGAAATAAGTAAATTGTATGTTGCAACCGACATGCGAGTAGCTTTGAAAAAATGCTCCTCATCTTGTGATTCCAACTGTTTAGCACAAGTTTTGAAAAACCCCAGCTCTTCGCGCGATATATTCAGTGGTCGTACCCACCAGCGTCGTTTTTGGCATAGTTTGACCGCCTTGTATTTTGCGTAGGCTTTTTTTACACATCCGATGTGCTTTATAGCAATTATAGTGAATTTAGAAAATAGCTCTTGAAGCTCCATTTCGCGTAAAACAACGAAACAAACACAAAAATACTTATAAACGTGGAATTTTCTTGAATATGTAGGAGCAGGGACTCCTGCTAGCTTTTAAATGTCACGATAATGGCAAACACAAATCTATCACTTTAACTAGCAAATGCACATGAAATTTATTAATATTTTCCGGAAATTTCTAAATATTGCGGCGTTTTATAAATTCTTCACGAGATCTGCAAATGTTTTCAGCGAATAGCGCCAAATTCTTTTGTGGTGACATTTCTTTGGTTGACATTTCGCTAGGCTTGTCGCTCTCATTAAAAAATTACAAGCCAAGCGCGACATGACTGTGGAACGTAACTGCAAAGTTAGCCACACACCGCAAGCCCTTTATGTATTTACAGCATAATGAAGCGTACATGTTCAGAAACAAGTTCCACACACAATTCGTTTTCACGCAAAACTTACACAACATCTTTCACAGTTTCTGGATTTTGCTCTGCGCGCCATATCTTTATCGCTATAGAGTCTGCATTCGTCAAAATCACCATTATAAAACGTGACATTTTCTTCAAATTTACTGTCGCACCAAGAATGAACTTTTCTTAACCCAAATTGTCCCAGATTATTTTTTTTAAGATTTTTTTGGTTTCACCTATATACAGGGTAAAAGTAGCGTTAAAGTAAAGGAAAAAATATGACTAAAACTTTGGGAGTAGTATAGTTCCTCCGATATCGGCCGTTGCCATATGGCAACACGGGGCATATTCCAGATGGATTGTTAGAGGACAGTATTTGGTGAAAGAATGAAATAATAGAAACATTGTGTATAAGTTTTAATACATTTATTGATAATATATGCATATTCTACGTGCAAAGCGGATGAAGAAGTAAATTAAAAGTAGCAAAACATTTCAAACATAAACCCACATCACATTTTGCACAGGCTACTTGTCCTATAGTACAAAGAAGTTGTTTTGTCAATTTGTATGGGTCAGTGGTGTAGTAACAAAAAGATATAAGGTCCCATTGTAGAGACCCCCGAGGCTAGGTATTTAGCATCGAGCTGTCAGTTAAAGACCACAGAAAGTATTTGGGAGTAGTCTTGGAGAGTAAGCTGCTGTGGATGCGCAAAGAAAGAGAGAAGAAGGCCAGTAACGCCCTTTAAGCATGTAAAAAAATGCTGGGAGTCACTTGGGGTTTGTCACCTACTCTGATGCATTGGTGCTACACAGCAATAGTCAGCCCAATACTGCTCTATGGCGCTTTAGTGTGCTGGAATGTCGCAAAAAAGTCCTTATGCCTCGGGCCAATGGAGAAGGTGCAGCGCCTAGCGGCACTGTGCGTCGCGGGAGCGCTGAGGTCCACTTCGACGGCTGCTCTTTAAAAACCCTGCAGCGAAATCCGCACGTAGATTGACGGACATAGGGAAATTAAATTTCAGAACCTTTGGGCACCACTTAATTGGGGCGGGAAGCACAAGCAGCACAGGCTTCATGGCACCTAGCTTTAAGTGGAAACGAACGTTTTGCACAACGATTGAGGAAGAGGGATGGAAATGAAACCTAGCCATAGATCCCTAAACATTTTCACGGACGGCTCCAAAATGGTTACGGGAGTGGGTGCCGGGATTTACTGCCGGGAACTGAGCGTCAGGCGGACAATAAGGCTACCGACCATTGCAGCATATTTCAGGCAGAGGTTTTCACAATGAGGATAACTGCAGAGCTAGCCCTCACCGAAACGACAATCAATTTAAACTAAAACCTATTCCAGGCGGCAATCAAGGCAGTTTCCTTATATAGTATTTCATCCATAAACGTCCCTCGCAGCCGGGAAGCCATTGACAAGCTAGACGCTGATAAAAGGCTACATATCTATGGGTTGGCCGGTCACAAGGGAATCCAGGATAATGAAGTAGCAGGTGAGAATGCAAAAAAAGCCACAAGTCTTCCCTGGAACAGACAAACTACATTTGTATACCACTTCAACACTTGTACAATGAAATATACGATAATATGATTAGGCAGTTCAGAGCTAGATGGAATGAGTTAACGACCTGCAAAAATACATACAAACGATTTTTGTTTACACCGTCTCATACATGATGGTATTTTGCGTTGCCATATGGCAACACGGGGTCAATTTGGGCTAGCGAACATATCAAAATTGGGTAAAAATATGAACAGTTCACATTTCGCCCCGTGTTGCCATATGGCAACGGACTTAAAAAACACTTAAAATATATATCATGCACGATTGTTTTCTATTCTTACTTGTTACCAGTCACTAATGTTTTAACTAATATTTTGTCACTATCATATTTTGTAAATAAAACAAGTAAGAAAGTCTAAGTTCGGGCGGAGCCGAACATTAAATACCCGGCGCAAGTATTAAATATATGTTTTCCACCTTTCCGAAAGCTACCGCTACATGATAAGCCGGGGTGTATACATTTTAAG
>NW_016157994.1:112376-118909 GCF_001687245.7 Rhagoletis zephyria
CTGATCATTTATGTATACATTTGTCTATATCTATCTCGATTCGTTTTGCCTGTTACAAACAACCGTTATGTGAACAAAGTTATAATACCCTTGTGCACAAGTGCGCTCGGGTATAAAAACGCTTTCTATAAATTCATGTTTACTTCTTCATATATGACATTTTGATGGTTTTTTGTCACTTCTAATTTTGTTTAAAGAACACACTTGCATTACACTCGATAGACAGCAAGGATCTGACGGAAGCGTAAGCGTTTCGAAAGATACACCTTTTAGGAATTAGTTAACGTAGATGTAAGGATTTTGAAGTAAGCGATGTTTGTTTTACACCCTCTTAAACATGATGTATTTAGCATTGCCATATGGCAACACGGGGTCAATTTGGGTTAAGTTTCATAAAACATTGCCGATTTAGTATCAAATCTACTTGTCAGAGAGCCATCTTGGTCAAAAGTTTCATAATACATCTTCCGAAAATACTCGTCAGGTGTGCTAAATACAGGATTTTCAATTGGACTTATTTTTTTCTAAAAAATTTTCAGGTGGGTAGTACTACCTACCATACCCACGCCTTCCCCGACCTTATACCCGACCGCACTTGTGCACAAGGGTATTATAACTTTGTTCACATAACGGTTGTTTGTAACAGGCAAAACGAATCGAGATAGATATAGACAAATGTATACATAAATGATCAGAATGAAAAGAGAAATCGATTAAGCGGTGACTGTCTGTCCGCCCGCCCGTCCGTCTGTGCACACGATAACTCGAGTAAAAATTGCGATACCTTAACGAAACTTGGTACGTGCACTTCTTTCGGGCGTAGGACGGTATTGAAAATGGGCAAAATCGGACAATAACCACGCCTACCTCCCATATAACGGTAATTTTTATAAATACAAAAACTGCGATATTTTAGTAACTAGCGAAGATTATTCACTCAAAATTGATACTTATAATAATTTTTAGGCGAAAAATAGGAATATTATAAATTTGTGGAAAATTCAATTTCTTCCAAACTTGGCACAGCATACCAAACGGCCGAAAATTTTTAAAGTCGGACTATAACCACGCCCACAATTCATATAACGGTAATTTAGAGAAATATAAAATCTGCGATAAATCAGTAAATATTAAAGCTAATTTATTCAGGAATTATGCTTGTAACAATTCTTTACCAGGAAATACGCTTATAATAAAATTTTGGAAAATGGGCGTAGCACCGCCCACTTATGTACACATATATGTATTTCGGTAACCGTTCTACCTATTTGTAACAAACTCGGTATGGTTATTGTGCTTGCCACGTAAAAGCAAAGCACAGGAAATTATTGACTAAAATTACGGCCGCTTTTCATACAACGGTAAATTTCAGAAATGCTTGAAACTTCAATATTTCGAGATTTAAGGACGCTAATTTACTCAAAATTTTTACACCCCGGCTTGCCATGTAGCGGTAGCTTTCGGTAAGGTGAAAATCATATATTTAATAATTGCACCGGGTATTTAATGTTCGGCTCCGCCCGAACTTAGACTTTCTTACTTGTTTTAAGTTAGAACCTTTTGAGCTGTACAGAGAGATTTGAAATTCGATCAAATGAAAACCGACACCATGCGAGACCTCTCATCACTCAGAAATGGTTTAGATGAATCATTAGGAATATTTTTTGAGGTTTTTGAATAAGGTTTCACCTTTTTAAAAAATTGAATTTAATTTTGAAGTTTTAACGCCATGCGGGTTCAGTAGTTATTATTATTATTAGTATCGACATATTTACGGTTAAATTTATCGACCTTGCAATCGTTATAATCATCGGTATATTTGTCGGTATTTTATCGATATATTTATCGCTTTGTTAACGATATTTTTTACGATATTGTTTTCAATATCATAATCGACATTGATATATTTATCGATACATTTAGTTGAAACCCCCGAAATAGCATCTTGAATCTTAAAAATCTCGAAAATCTTGAAATGTTACCGAGAACAACAAAATTCCAGAGACCTCGAAGTCGTCTCCCGAAAATCTTGAAGTTGTCTCGAAAATCCCGAATTTGATCTAAATTTACTTGACTAAAATTTAATTCCTGAATTCCTAGAAAATTTTAATTTTACGTGTAAAAATCTCAATAACTTTAAAAGCTGTGGAGGTTTAAAAATAGGTTAGCCATATTTGACATGGGGGGGGCAAAACTACATCAAGTGCCATTAAAATATATTTAATTTCCCACTGAATTGTAGGCAATTTTGACCACTTTGTGAAAAATCGCATGAAAATGCTGAACTTTAGGGCCTTTCAAGGCACGTCTTTCCGTTGTCCGATTTTAAAAATTTTTGCGGGGAACGTTTCTATGAACAAAGGAATATTTCCAGGGGGAGTCTTGCTTTGTAGCTTAACAAAAAATTTTCTTCATACAACTAAGGCGCAGTCTAATGTGCAGGCATGGACAGAGAACGAGCACACAATGGGCTAGCTCTTCTCAATAT
This sequence comes from Rhagoletis zephyria, assembly GCF_001687245.7. NCBI lineage: Eukaryota > Metazoa > Arthropoda > Insecta > Diptera > Tephritidae > Rhagoletis > Rhagoletis zephyria. Next base: position 114,865 of record NW_016157994.1, read on the forward strand.
TCATCGCAATCTGGATGTTAATGTTGACTCAATATTAGAAGAATCTATACCTCGGTGAGATGCATTTTTTTGAGTTTTGCTAAATTATATCCACAATGAAATATAATATGCTGAATACTCTAAATAAAACAATGAAATTCTTGGTTGGTACGAATGACTTTACATTTACAATCACTTTTTATTATGAAGCAAACAGCTGAAAGATAACGGGAAGCATATAATCTGACGATTTCCACAAGCCGTAGTAACGAAAACCGTCAACAAAGATTGTCGTGTGCACTTGCTCTTTTTCAAAACTACTACAGATTTTTCTACGAAATTTGCTATTTTTTGTTTTGTTTGCTGTTTTCCGTTCATATAATTTGTCACAATCATATGACTGTAAATATACCCAGCGGACCAAATGCTCGCAAATGATACCAGTTGCGAGTGAAATGTGAAAATTAACCCAAACAAATTCTCGCTAAAGTCTCGTGTGTGCTCCGCTGTATATGTATCTAGATAAGTATGTGCATTTGCGTATCAAAACCAGAGACCATAACGATTATAAGAAATAATATTAAATATTGCTCTATAAATATTACTGAACAATGGAAAAGTTGTTTTCGTCTCGCGGGACGATTATTTTAAAATGTAAATTATTTTCGTCACCTCATAATAATTATGCGGGACTTTTATCTTTTTTCGTCTCGCGGGACGTTTATTTTAAGACGAATATTATTTACGTGTTCCCATAATAATTATATGGGGTTTTTATATTTTTTCGTCTCTCGTGACGTTTATTTCAAGACGAATATGCTTTACGTCTTCTCATAATAATTATATGCGATTTTTATTTTTTCGTCTCTCGGGACGTTTATTTTAATACTAATGTGATTTACGTCTTCTCATAATAATTATATGGGATTTTCTTTTTCGTTTCTTGGGACGTTTATTTCAAGACGGAAATGATTTATGCTTTCTCCTAATAATTATATAGGACTTTTATTGTATCAAACTTCTTAATTGAGTTCAGAGATTTGACGCGTTAAATATTTAACGCCACGATTGAAGGGCTTTGCTTTTACTTGGTTTTAGTTTATTGAAAGGGGTTGCCAGATGTTAGCAAATCAAATTCCAATAATCGAACTCGGAGATATTTGCGTTTAATTTCGTGAAATCGGCAGTACATGTACCGATTCTATTAAGAGAAAACGTGAGATGTAAATCATTGTCGTCTTGAAATAAACGTAACGAGAGACGCGAAAAACAAAAGTCGCATATAATTATTATGAAAATACGTAAATCATTTCCGTCTTAGAATAAACGTCCCACGAGACGAAAAAAATAAGTCCCACATAATTATTATGACAAAACGTAAATCGTTTCCGTCTTGAAATAAACGTCCCGCTAGACGAACAAAAATAGAAGTCCCGCATAATTATTATGAGAAGACGTAATTTTGTCTTGAAATAAACGTCCCGAGAGACGAGAAAAATAAAAATCCCATATAATCATTATGAAGAGACGTAAATAATTTCCATCTGAAAATAATCATCCCACGAGACGAAAAAGATTTTTCTCGTAAATAATTATTGTACAAAGACGAAAAATATTTCTCTTAAAACAAGGCGACGTTTTTGATCTCAAATATTAGGATAATAATTATTTTGGGTCGCTGATTAAAACCTTTACCTAAACTTAAGCTGGGCGATGAAATAAATTGCATGTGAAATTAAGTGCGTCTACGATTACGATTACTTTAACCCCGGTTTCAAAATAGTTTGAATTAGGATTGAAATAATCGTAAATCAAAGGAGTATTAGATTAAAATTATATTAAGGAAAATTACTAGCACATGATGTAACTTTTAGCCCAACAAATATCAGTTAAAAATTACTTTTTTAACTTATGTATGTATGTGAATTTTACTCATTTCTTAGCAAACATCACTAGACATAAGAATTTGTATGTAAGAAAAACACGCATTTTCAGATAATTTTTAATTCAGCAACCTTAAGTTTACTTATACATGAAGAAATTCGAAACTCCGCTCCCTTCTTGCTCACTCTTTATATAGTATCAATGGACTGTGTGTACCCTTACTCCTTTCCGTCCGCCATCGCGCAATCATGGGTGATCAAAGCACTCGTGGTGTTACATGAAATATAACTTTTGAAATTTTACTAACTAAATTTTGTGATTCGTGATGAGTGGAAATCGTTTTTGTGTGTTGTATGGAGCAAATTCTTGTCAAAAAACTTGTTGGACTATTCCAGGGGATTCAGGTATAATACCTTGTAACACACTTTTCATTTAATATGTAAAAAAAATATTGTGAATTACTTCTTGTTACAGATGGGAAATAATGACAACCAAGTCGAACCGGATTTGCTGTATGATAGTTGCACGGATAAAATAATAAGTGTTTACAGTAATATATGTTTTGTTGACTGTACATCTCAGAAACAAAATTATTTTTTTTAAACCGTCAGATTAAGCAAACCCCTCCAGATAATCGTCAGATTATGGAACAGCACAACCTTCTGTAGGCAAATCTGACGCGCTCGAGTATATCCAAATGGCGATTTTTTTTCTGCAACTTCTAGAAGACGCCACGAGCTTGCGTCACATCTGAGTCATCAGATTATTGAATGGGAGGTTCATTCGGGCCCATTTAACATAAGGTAAGAATATGTAACTATCTGAGACCCTCATCATCCGTGATTCCAATAATTCAAATGCTTATAAAAAAAACTTGTTTTTTTGCTTTCTTAACAAAATAACAATATTCTGATCCGATTTGGCTGGCAGCCACGACTTTGAAACCAGAATTTTGTTCAAAATTTTCATTCCTGGAAAATAGTAATTTATTTTCCATTTTCACCTATTTAGCTCGCTACAAGCATACATTTTTCAAACCAGTCGCAGAAGAAAAGACTAGAAATTAATTACAACAACTAAAATCGAAAAACGCTGATGACGTTACAGGTTCCCCAAATTCTGAAACAGTCAAAGAATGAAGAATTCTTTTTAAAAAACTTTAGAAAAGCTGCCACATCAGGTTTGGATTGTAAGCGGTGTTTAAACAACGATCTCGCCATTATGCTAGATTCTTCAGGTGAAGATGAAAGTCAGCCCAGCAAACATTGAGGTTAGTTATCGATTAGAGAATGATTGGAGGACTAGCCACATTCTCCAATCTCAAACGTTAGAGAACGACTCGAAAAACTATCGAGAATCACATCAATCTCTCCAAATCTAAATTTCTCTAACGTTAGAGACTGTGATTGCTGGGAGGAGGATAAATACATCCGTAATTTTTAGCTCCGATGCAATTCTCATTACTTTTTACTACATATAATGTTCCAATTTTTGACTTCAAGTACTAAATAAAATAAACATTCAGCCTTATCATGAATTTTCATTCCGTGTGAACTCGTTCACATTTCGCCCATGCAGTTCACCTATCGTATCCCAGCAAACACAGTCTCTAACGTTAGAGAAATTTGGAGTTCTACATTAGATGACTAGGGTAATTCCTAATCACCAAGCGAAGTAGTTCAATTCGAATTATTTTCACACTACCGTATACCGTATTCACCAGTGAAATAACTGTCACTTGCACAGATAAAATCGCAAAACGATTGCTTAATTTTCACTTATGTACGTATTTAGACAAAAAAATCATATTGCAAAAATACACTTTAATTTACTATTTAATAACTTCTTGATGTAAGTTCGTCAACTTAAATTTACAATAGATGCAATTAAGTATGCATTATTTGGCAGCACTGTAAATTTAACGATACGATTAACTTTTTTTTTTTGCTATTTTCTCTATATACTTTTCGCCAGTTGTGAGTTCTTTGGTTTCTCCTCTCATGTAAGTTAACACCTGCTAACGCGCTCATGGGAAACATTCCGTTATCATGTGAAATGCTGGCGCTATGTCTGCAAATATGCGCGTGACAAAAATGAAAACAACGGCAGTAACGGAGTAGCGATCCACCTGCAACTGCAGTCGCTGCAACCACAACAACAACGAAAGCACTAGCAATAGCGA
>NW_016157994.1:118947-119378 GCF_001687245.7 Rhagoletis zephyria
AGTTAACACCTGCTAACGCGCTCATGGGAAACATTCCGTTCTCATGTGAAATGCTGACGCTATGTCTGCAAATATGCGCGTGACAAAAATGAAAACAACGGCAGTAACGGAGTAGCGATCCACCTGCAACTGCAGTCGCTGCAACCACAACAACAACGAAAGCACTAGCAATAGCGAGTTGGCGATCCACCTAAAACTACAGTCGCTGGAACAACAACAACACCTAAGATATCAACTACTACAGTCTCTGCTACAGTTGGGATTAAGTAGGGTAGAGTAAGCTTTGTCTTAATTCTAATATTCAGTCTTTTGCCAGGCTCTTAGCTCGTTACTACCGCATATGCGGAGCAAATAAAGTTACGATCAAAATAGATATCAAACCTACATAGTAGGTAGTGTTATTATTTATTCGGAACCCGAAAAGTATAACT
>NW_016157994.1:119396-127588 GCF_001687245.7 Rhagoletis zephyria
CATTTGATTCCAATATTGAATGCAACGTTTCATTAGATGTAGTCAAGTCATTGCCAGAATTTTCTGGTGACCAGACTAGATACGTATCGTGGCGTCAGGCGGCTCATGCCGCTTACAAAATTTTCGAATGCTATCCTGGGAGTTGCAAACACTACCAGGCCGTGGCAATTATTCGTAACAAAGTTACCGGGCGTGCTGATTCTGTGCTCTCTTCGTTTAACACTGTTCTGAATTTTAAGGCTATTATAGCCCGACTTGACTTTTCTTACGCGGATAAAAAACCTATTCACGTTATTGAGCAGGAAATGTCCACGCTCCGTCAGGGAAGCCTGACAATCAATGACTTCTATGACGAAGTCGAAAAGAAATTGACCGCCATAACCAACAAAACTCTTGTGACTTATGGAAGCCAGCGATAGGTGATAGATTCATTGATGGTTAAATATCGTCAAGACGCTCTCAGGGTTTTCATATCCGGTCTTAACAGACCATTATGTGATATCTTGTTTTCATCTAGACCGAAAGACATGCCAACAGCGCTAGCTCTAGCACAGGAATTGGAGTCAAATCAGGCTCGATCCATATTCGCCTCAAAATTTTCTGATAGTAAAAATTCAGATAATCGTGTGAACAGACCAACAAATATCAGGTCCTATCCTACTCCCAATAGCCCTCATTTTAGCAGATTAACAAGTGATCAGGCTCAACAAAAAGTTACTCCTATGGAAATTGATCCANACAAGTGATCAGGCTCAACAAAAAGTTACTCCTATGGAGATTGATCCCAGCCTTTCTAAGCTCAGGCATCCTACCCAACAAGCATTGCCCTTCTCTCGTAATCGCCCGACCTACCCTTCAGGCAGGACTCCATTTGGGAATCCGCTCCCAACCAGTGCCACTGCCACGAATGCAAAGAGACCACACGGTAGCGACCAATTTAATTACAATAAGTTACAACGAATCAATACCCTAAACCAGTGCGCGAATGATGACGTTGAAGGAGCCTACACAGATTCTGATGCTTATGACGAAAAGGTGTCAGACGAGGGAGCTTACAATCGTGATGACGTGGTACCGGAGGTACCAAGCGATGAAATAAATTTTTTAGAGTAACGTCCCTGCTACCATACGTTAGCAGGAAGTTCAAAGGAAAACCAGTAAAATTTTTAATCGACACTGGTGCCTCTAAAAACTATGTAAGAGATTGTGATTGGCAGGGTGTAAAAGCGTTAACATCTCCCTTCTTAGTGAAATCTATTCATGGCACCAATCGCGTTACGCGGAAGTGCACTATTAATATTTTTAACACCAATTCTGAGTTTTTCCTCCTATCCACACTTGAAACGTTCGACGGTATAATCGGTTATGACCTTTAACGCAAAATCGGTGCTAACCTTGACGTTAAGAAAGGCGTCCTTTCATACAAAACTGGTTCAGAAAATTTACAACATCTCCACTGTAAGGATGTTAACAATATTATACTGAAACCATACATTGACGAACTGAAAAGTAAGTATGCTGCAGTTTTCTCTAACCCCGAGGAATCCCTTCCTTACAATACGAATATTGTGGCAACCATTAGAACAACAGACAATGAAGCAGTGTATTCGAAATCATATCCCTACCCAATGGCAGCGTCCGAATTCGTAAATAAAGAAATTGATAACCTTTTACGAAATGGCATTATCAGACCTTCCAGGTCTCCATACAATAGCCCTATATGGGTAGTCCCTAAAAAAGGATTATCCGAATCTGGTGAAAAGAAAATGCGAATGGTCATAGACTTTAAAAAACTCAACGAAAAGACTATCAATGATAGATACCCTATCCCTGACACTTCCGTTATATTAGCAAATTTGGGTAAATCCTCAATTTTCACAACAATAGACCTTAAATCTGGTTTCCACCAGATAAAATTAGCTGAAAAAGACAGGGAGAAAACAGCATTTTCCGTAAATAACGGAAAGTACGAGTTTTGTAGACTGCCGTTTGGGCTGAAAAATGCCCCTAGTGTTTTCCAGCGTGCCATCGATGATGTACTGAGGGAAGAAATAGGGAAAACATGTCACGTCTACATTGATGACATAATCGTATTTTCCCAGGATTATGAAACTCACTTCCACGACGTCAGCCGCGTCTTTCAGAAATTATATTTAGCAAATATGAGGGTTTCATTAGAGAAGACCCAATTCTTTAAAACCGAGGTAGAATTTCTCGGATTCGTAGTTTCCCAAAGCGGCATTAAAACGTCAAAAGACAAGGTTCAGGACATTGTAAATTATGAGGTTCCGCAGACACTTCGCGCGTTGCGATCTTTCCTCGGGTTATCAGGTTACTATAGGCGTTTCATTAAGGATTACGCACCAATAGCAAAACCGCTAAGCAAGTACTTACGAGGAGAAAACGGGACAGTGAGCACCACACTTTCAAAAAAAACCAATATAGAATTCGATGAAGAAGCTTACAGTGCTTTCAAGAAAATAAAAGACATTTTGTCATCCGAGGATGTGCTTCTCCTTTACCCCGATTATCAAAAACCTCTTGATTTAACAACGGACGCCTCCTCTCATGCCCTAGGAGCAGTTCTATCTCAAGGAGGCCGACCCATTACTATGATTTCCCGTACACTGACAAAAACCGAGGAGAATTACGCTACTAATGAGCGAGAATTACTCGCCATTGTTTGGGCTTTACAAAAGCTCAGAAACTACCTTTACGGTGCAAGGGACCTCAACATTTTTACTGATCACCAACCCTTGACCTTTTCAATTTCAGATAAGAACCCGAACTCGAAATTAAAACGTTGGAGATCATTTGTAGAAGAATTCTCCCCTAGGTTTCATTATAAACCAGGAAAGGAGAATGTAGTCGCTGACGCGCTGTCGAGGCAACATATCAATGCTCTAAGCACAGGCCGATCTGATGAGACTATTCATAGTGAGGAATCCTCGACAATGGTGATTAAAACAGTCAAAAATCCCATTAATTGCTTCATGAACCAAATAATTCTTGAAGATGGGGACAACGAATCCGTAACTACAAAAATTCTTTTCAAATCTCAGATCAGGCATCACGTAATTTTCAATAAACTTGAAAGACTCCCCAACTTAATAAAAAGTTGCGTAAATCCTAACAGGGTCAACGCATTGCTATGTGAACTTCCTGTACTAGGAAAAATTCAAAACGAGATAATTTTAAGCTTCCCTTCAGTCAAATTCGTTTACACGAATCATCAAGTAACCGACATTTTTAACAAGGACGACCAGGTAGAGATTTTGCAGTCTGAGCATAACAGAGCCCACCGTTCACTGAAAGAAAACATTAATCAAGTTCTTAGGGACTACTACTTTCCCAATATTTCTAAAATCTTAAAAGGCATTATTTCTTCATGTAAAATATGTAAAGAGGCAAAGTATCAGCGACATCCACCCAATCCAGGAATAGGCGAAACCCCCATTCCAAGTAGGCCCGGCGAGACTTTGCACATAGACATTTATTCAACCGACAAGAAATACTACCTAACGTGCATAGATAAGTTCTCCAAGTTTGCTATAGTTCGCTCGATTCCGTCAAGATCGATAATAGATTTGAAGGAACCCATAATCCAAATCATGAATTTTTTCAAGGACACAAAATACCTCATCTGCGACAACGAAAAATCTTTGAACTCAAACACAATAAAGGCTTTATTGCAAGACCACTTCAATGTTTCCATTTACACAACTCCACCGCACCATAGTACAACAAATGGTCAGGTGGAGAGATTTCATAGCACGCTCACGGAAATAGGCCGCTGCATTAAGCTTACCTAGGGCTTGAATGACACTAATGACCTTATTCTACTCTCCACTTACAAGTACAATAGGACAATTCATTCTGTGACGAAGCAACGACCAATCGATATCATTCATCACACCGTACAAGTATTCCATGATGAAATACGAGAGAGATTAATAAGCAAACAACATAATGACCTCAAAAGCCGTAACGGAAACTGCCTGACGAAATCTTACCATCCGGGTGACAAAGTCTTTGTTAAAACCAATAAGAGGATAGGCAATAAGTTTACTAAATTATATTTAGAGAAAACAGTTGCTAAGGATTTAGGCACAACAGTTCTAATTGACGGCAAGCGAGTTCACAAAGCAAATCTTAGATGACCTTTTTCTCCCTATTTCCAGCATCCTCTGGCAATGATTCTGATTATGGCGGCCATTGGGTCGGAAGGAAAAATATTGAATTACACGAGCGCGGCTTACATCGAGATTTTAAACGGAGAAGTGGCAACCTTTTCCCAGTACGATTACCTCATTCATCATCAAAACCTGACATACTACGAAACTATTGCCAAAGACACACAAAGCTTACTAGACTCATTTCCGCAATCACACATCAGGAAACTACTACAACTGGACGCAGACCAAATTCTACGATTACTGGATTCACTAAATATTCACCATCGCCATGCCAGAAGTATCAATTTCTTGGGTACTGCTTTAAAATACATTGCAGGCACCCCCGATTTTGATGATTTTACGCAAGTATCTACCCGAGAAGAGGCGTTGATAGAATCTAATAATCGGCAGATTTTCATTAATACCCAAACTCAGATAAAAATAAATCAAATGACTGACACCATTAACAAGTTACTTAACTTAACGAAGAAACGTGAACTTAACACCGAACATCTTTTCGAAGTTGCATCATCCAGAAATAGACACATTATAGACGAGCTTGAGACAATTATCTATTCAGTTACTTTAGGTAAACTACAAATAATAAATCCGATTTTGTTAAATAATAAGGAATCTGATAAACTCATTACCAAAGGGCACTCTACCAATATTTCTATTAGTGATCTGTTAACGGCTTCAGAGCTGAAAATCTTGCAAAATAACGAGAATATTTATTTTATAATCAAATACCCTATCATAAGCCAAATATGCAACAAACTTATAGTCAGGCCAGTTATTCACAGTAAGAAGACGCTAATGTTAGAAGCCACTATGGTAGCAGAATGTAGTAACCAACATCACCAACTAAATAACTGTAAAGAAACAGCATCGAAAGCAATTTGTCGAGTTGCAAACACAACCAGCTCATGCCTACTGAACCTATTGAATCGTCAACCCGCTGCATGCAAGTCCATACCAGCTGACCACATTGCCCCTCTGGAGGAAATTGACGATGGATTGGTGATCGTCAACGATGAAGCAGTTGAAGTGCGCGAAGACAGTTTTCCACAAATAAAAATTAAAGGTACCTTCCTTATATCATTCAAAGAAAACGCCAACATTAATAATATTAGCTACACGAACTGGAAGAGAACTGTTCGCTCCTACCCGAGAGCCGCACCAGCCCAAATACTGAACATAACGGAGCTCGTTCCCCTATTATCCCTTCCCTATCTTCATCATGGAAACTTAAAGAATCTGGAGCACATCGCAGCCTTGCGAGAAATAACTCGGGCACAGTCGACACAATGGTCGATTTCATTTTCCCTTCTTATAATCATCGCCGTCGGCTCCGCTGTAATAATCATCATTTACAAATGGCAACAGAGACGCAAAAACGCTGCTGTAGTAGAAAGAGTTATAAGGGGAGCTGGGGGCAGCTCAATTTTACAGGGGGAGTAGTTAACACCTGCTAACGCGCTCATGGGAAACATTCCGTTCTCATGTGAAATGCTGACGCTATGTCTGCAAATATGCGCGTGACAAAAATGAAAACAACGGCAGTAACGGAGTAGCGATCCACCTGCAACTGCAGTCGCTGCAACCACAACAACAACGAAAGCACTAGCAATAGCGAATTGGCGATCCACCTAAAACTACAGTCGCTGGAACAACAACAACACCAAAGATATCAACTACTACAGTCTCTGCTACAGTTGGGATTAAGTAGGGTAGAGTAAGCTTTGTCTTAATTCTAATATTCAGTCTTTTGCCAGGCTCTTAGCTCGTTACTACCGCATATGCGGAGCAAATAAAGTTACGATCAAAATAGATATCAAACCTACATAGTAGGTAGTGTTATTATTTATTCGGAACCCGAAAAGTATAACTTGTACAAGTCGGTAAAATCTTCACGTTTAAAATAAAACTCTAATTGAAGTTTTTAATGAAAAAAAACTCTTCTGATTTATTTAAGAATCATCGGTCAAAACATTCTGGTCCTTCGAGCCGGATCAGGCGTGTGAAACATAAACAAAAAAAACAAGAAGAAAAAGTGCCGACCTTCATTTGACTCTTGTGTGATTCTTGTGACTTTCTTTTGACCTTATCATGTCAGCAAATCAAGAAGCGTTCATAGACAAGCAAAATAACCTTCATGAGCTCATTAACAGTGCCATTGCAAAACTTCGAGCTCTTGGTGATGGAAAAATTACACGTGCTCAGATACAAACTCGAATGTCCATTCCGGACGCAAATTGGAAGAAATGTCAAGAAGGTCATGAACGTTTAACTAATACCAGACCTCTGCTATGAAAGAAGCTCCATATTTTGCAAATAATTTGCATTCTCAATGCAGGAAACCTATGATGATGCTCGATCGACTATGCTGACATTACTCGATCAAATTACTCACTCACAACCATCTTCTGGAATTGAACTTGCCGACTAGTCCATGAACGTCGGGCAAAGTTATGTTCATCATACAAGATCGCTTCCGAAAATTCAATTGCCTATCTTTAATGGGGAATATTCTCGTTGGTGAAATTTTCACGATTTTTTTAAGGTCAGTAATTGGCAGTAGCTCTGATTTAACAACAGTAGAAAAATTCCATTATCCTAAAACAAGCCTCAAAGGTGAAGCTGCGCAGCTTGTAGCTAACCTTGCAGTTTCAAATTAAAACTTTGCGCGCGCATGGGATATCTTGGTCGCAAGACATGAAAATAAGATGCTGCTTATTGACACTCAACTCGATATCATTTTTAAATTACAACCCGTTAAAAGAAAATCTTAAGGTGAGCTTAAGAATGTTTTAGCAGTATTCAAAGAATCTCTGGGCGCCTTGAACTCACTTTGTGCTCCTACAGATCACTGGGATTTTATTATTGTCTACATGATAAGTAGTTCATCGACGCAGACTCGCACGAAGCTTGGGAAATATATCGTGGTGCAACGGTAACACCTGCTTCACTTACTCAATTGGATACATTCTTAGAAAGAAGAATACTGTAGTATTACAGTAAATACACCACTCGAATGCATTTACAAATATCGACCGCACACGATGTCAATGCCATCATGACCCACATAAGTCATCATGAACTCAGCGGGAGCTCAACACCAAACGTTCAAAGGCACAGTTCAGTTTACACTTGCCAATTGCATTACTTAAGACAGGCACACTGACCAACTCACGTGACGATCAGCTTAACAGATCGTCAGCGTCAGTTTGTCAGTGCGACTGCCAAAATAACTATGACACATATGCTGATTTAGCATACCATATGCACATTTGTAGTTTGTAAGTATTAGTGTAAATTAGTGTAAGAAATTTTGTATAAAAAGAAAGTAATTTCAAATAAAGAATCAATTCTTGTTGCACGCTACACGTAAGCACTTCTTTAATTTACATGGCGATCCTGCCAGGCTTCGATCGTTAGTCAGCGGAAAAATTTGCTCAATAAGCAAAACCGCTAAAAAGACCGCGCGCCACTGAGAAAAAGAAATTGCAAATAGATTCTAAATAGTTCACTTTACTCGGGTTTTCACAGTCAATTTTTACAAAAGATTCACAATCGTATAATAAATATAAAGTCGGCTAGGATGGTAATTCGAAAATAAGCAGTGAACCTCTAGAAGTAAACATACTCCCGCTAGAGCATGTAGCAGCACCGAATCAGAAGGATATCAGTGATAATTCTCACAGTGTAAAGCATTTTCAAAATAGTGACACATCACGGACTGTTACAACACCTTACAACGGCACTAAGTCTAATTTTTCTTTGGTAACATACGTGCAAGATGATGAAGCTCCTGCTGTGGTTCTATTCGCTCAAAACGTAGCTGCGAAATCTCCGGATGAACATCTTCTCATATATGATCTTGGGTAATCAAAGGATGATTCCAGAGCTTCGATAGCATAAAAGGGTGGAATATTTGAAGGAATCTGACTGGCAGCACAGCAACTAGACCCCTCCAAGGCAGCAAAGAAAAAAAAATTAAAAAGGATAGTATAAATA
>NW_016157994.1:133090-137479 GCF_001687245.7 Rhagoletis zephyria
TCATGCAATAATGGCAATATGAGCCGAAAAGCAATTAAAATTTTGTAAGCGCAACTAAGCCTTAAGTAGGTCATTAAGTCGTTAAAAATGGATATATAGAATTGACTGCAATTATATAGATCCATTTTTTTTAAGGCGGAAGGTGTAGTATTACAGTAAATACACCACTCGAATGCATTTACAAATATCGACCGCACACGATGTCAATACCATCATGACCCACATAAGTCATTATGAACTCAGCGGGAGTTCAACACCAAACGTTCAAAGGCACAGTTCAGTTTACAATTGCCAGNACTTGCCAATTGCATTACTCAAGACAGGCACACTGACCAACTCACGTGACGATCAGCTTAACAGATCGTCAGCGTCAGTTTGTCAGTGCGACTGCCAAAATAACTATGACACATATGCTGATTTAGCATACCATATGCACATTTGTAGTTTGTAAGTATTAGTGTAAATTAGTGTAAGAAATTTTGTATAAAAAGAAAGTAATTTCAAATAAAGAATCAATTCTTGTTGCACGCTACACGTAAGCACTTCTTTAATTTACAATACGTGCACTAGTAAGCGTCGAATCTAGAAATCCGTCTTCGTCAGGATGCTATCTCTCAAGGTGTAATAGAAAAAACAGTGGCGCAAAAGTTCATGTGGCCTCAGTAAATGCCCCATTAACACCCGTACAAAGTGGTAATCGTGCTACTTTCTCGAACAACTGTTCCATGTGTAACAACTCTCACTACATCTCTGCTTGTCCAACGTATCGCAGTGTAGATGAAAACCAACGTAAGGAACTGCTAGTTGAAAAAAGATTATGGTTCAATTGTCTCGGTCCTAGCTATCTGTCGGTCAACTAAGCGTTGTCAAATATGCGGTACGCAACATCACACATCAATTCATAGTGCGAGTTCCAGCTCTAAGTTGCTAACGTCCTCTCCATCATCAGGTACTGCAACAAGACCAGCTCCAGCTGATAGTGTTGAAAAACCACAGTTCATCTTAAATCAAGCCATACCACGTCCATCCGTCAAAGTGGTGCGAACTCTATTGGCAACTGCGCTCGTTAGGTTGTTTTCTCCACAAGGTAAGCAGCTGCAAGTTCGTGCTCTAATCGACCCTGGCTCACAGATTACAATTATCAATTATCAGGGAAGCCGCTACACAAAATCTTTATCCTAAGCCTCAAAAGGCAAGTATTCCCTTCTATGGAGTTGGTGCGCACTCATCAAGTACAACTAAAGGTATAGTAAGCTTTTCCCTAAAGCCGCATTTTAACTCATGTTTAAAATAGGGCGTCCCAGCGTACATTTTACCAAAGCCTACGGCTGAAATACCATCGTTAGAATACGAGTACAATGACTGGCCGCACTTGAGTGGACTTACACTAGCTGATCCTTACTATTTGAAGACTGGTCAAATCGATCTTATCATTGGCATAGATCTGTATTCTGATTTAAATGAACCTGAATTTAATTTTAAAAGAATTTGAACTTCAATTCTCCATTTGCCAGGCGTACTGCACTTAGCTGGATAATATCAGGTCCAGTCTCTCCTCTTCGCGAATATCGCAAGATGACTCAACCAAATCAAAGATATCAATGTTCGATTGATCATGACTTAAACGCTGCGCTTCAACGATTTTGGGTTCAAGAAGAAGCGCAACTATGAGCACAAACAATAGTTGCGTTCCCCAACTTTTCTGGGTTGAAACCTGTAAAACTATCACAAAGCAAAAGAAGCCAGAGAACCGAGTACGGGAACGCTTTCTGGTAAAATCCTGTAAATTCTTGCAACTTCTTGCGAGTTAGGGAACGCAACTAATCCTTTCCAAAGAAGAACAAGAGTGTGAAGATCATTTTTGTAACAGCCACTCAAGAGACTCATCGGGGAGGTATGTAGTTCGTCTTCCCTTCAAGAAGTCACCGGAGGCCATAGGAGATTCTCGACCTGCTGTCAAGCATGATAAGACGCTTCTCATGCGATCACAAGTTAAAATGTCTATACTCTGACTTTTATTTATTTATTTGTCTACCGAAATTTTTCTTACAGACTATTTAAATGAAATGAAGTTTTTAAATTGCATCAAATAAGACTTAGTTAAATAAACAAAAAATATGAAGCTTAAATTGTATATTTACACTAAAACCAAGAGCACTACAGTAGCTATTGCATAATCGAGCACATCGTACGAGATGTTCATTAAATGCATAATTAGTCTTATTGTTTGACTGAGTAAATAATCGATTAGTCCTTAAATTATGAGGAGAAAAGTGACTCTGAAGCAGATCAGAAAGCTCACAGCAGTTGATATTGCCGTTAATGATGTTATATACAAAAATTAATGAGAAATTCGCCCTTCTATCGCATATGGACTGCATCCCAAGTAATTTGCGGCGGCCTATATAATGAATATGCTCAATTGGCCAGTCGATCTTATAGAATACCATTTTTGTAAAAACCTTTTGAACTTTTTCAATTTTATTTGCGTTAACCTCATAGTAAGGATTCCATACTTTGGAGAGGTATTAAAGTCGAGATCTGACTAAGGCAACGTAAAGCGACCTCAGAGTTTGAGGGTCTTTAAAATCGGAGGAATTTCTTCTGATGAAACCAATCATTGCGAATGCTTTAGACACAATGTCGTCAATATGTCGTGTGAATGACAGCTTGGTTTCGAAAACAACGCCAAGATCTTTCATCTCGTAGCTACAGCTTATAATACAATTGTTCCACAGTGTAGACCATGATACAAAAAAGAAGGTAGTTTCATTACTACTAGTTTTTGATTATAAAGCAGATTTTTGACATTTCTCCAAATGCAAACATTAAGCATAGCTTTGCCACATTGAAACTTTTTGAGAGGGGAGATTGTCTTTTAAATATTTGGTATTTAATAAAAGAGTAAAAACTACATACAAAAATAGCAAGTTCATGTGTTCGATAATCGAATTAGAATGTTTTGCTCAAGCGTTTTAAAGATCCTTTCAATAATATCGATGTGCAGAGATGAAGAAATGCAGATGCGATGTGCAGAGATGAAGAAATAAAATAAAATCCAGTTTTGAAACATTTATTGATTAAAAAGCCTTTTTTCATTTTATTTTAAACAAAATAAATAAATTTCCTCTTTTTTTAATAGTCCGAAGAAGATGTATTGATAGATATTTCGTCATTAAAGTATAGTCCGAAACAGGCTTCGGAGAAGGTTGTATGGACTCATTGCCTCACAATTAAAGGAGTCACAATTCAGAATTCTCCCGAAGTGAAGTATCTAGAAGTAATTCAGGATACAAAACTGTCGTGTAAATCTAACGTGGAACACAAAACCTCTAAAGAATTGCCAGCATTTTGGCAATGTAAGCAGGTCTTTGGCAAAACGTGGGGTGTGTCACCATAATGAATCCTCTGAATTTAAACCTCTATGATCAGACCCATAATTATCTATGCGTCAGTGGTACAGTGGAGCAGATTCTCAATCAAGAGCATGGGAAGTCTGCTTGCTAAACTTCAAAGAACTACTGCCGTGTGCAGTACGGAAGCTTTCTCTACAATACAGGGCGCTGCTCTTGATGCACTGCTGCACTTACCGTCACTTTATGTCTTCATACGTGGGGAAGCTTTAAAGGCCACCTTTATACTAAAAAGAAACGGATGCTGGTATAACACTAAGTGGGGCAAGGCGGAAATTGCTAGCGGCAGAGATCTGAGCACTTGTGTCTTTTACCTTTGTTGAAGAGATTCTATAATGTTTAGTTCTCTGCGGCTGAAAGCCGGTTTAATACCAGGACTGACCCCGGAATTACACATAATCGAATTTTCAATGATGGCTCCAAAATTGACTATCTCTTGGACTTTGCCCTGGGAAGTATGCTTCTCTCTTCCAGGCTTTGCAGTGACAGCCAAACTGCACTTAAGGCATTGGGCAGCCCTCTAACTCATCTTCTTTTTCTTTATTGGCGCTGTAACCGCCTAAGCGATTTTGGCCGAGTCCAAAACAGCACGCCAGTCATTTCTCTTCTGTGCTAACTGACGCCAATTGGAAATGCCAAGTGAAGCCAAGTCCTTCTCCACCTGGTCTTTCCAACGCAGAGGGGGCCTTCCTCTTCCTCTCTTACCAGCATCGCGGCCCGCGTTGAAATTTTAATTCGCTGCACTATGTCTATATCATTGTAAAGCTCATACAGCTCATCGTTAAATCGTCTGCGATATTCGCCATCACCAACGCGTAAAGGTCCGTGAATCTTTCGCAGAATCTTTCTCTCGAAAACTCCAAGAGCCGCCTCATCAGATGCTTTCATTGTCCATGCCTCCGCGCCATACACCAGCACAGGCATGATGAGTGACTTATAGAGTGTGATCTTTGTACGACGAGAGAGGACTTTACTT
>NW_016157994.1:138462-151574 GCF_001687245.7 Rhagoletis zephyria
CTCAATTGCCTACTCAGCCCAAAGTAGCACTTGTTGGCAAGAGTGATTGTCCGTTGGATTTCAAGGCTGACATTATTATTGGTGTTAATGCCGTTCTGATCATATAAGTATACATTTTCATGGGTCTATCTCTTTTTGTTCTGGTACTTACAAACATCGGACCAAAGTTATAATACCATTTCATGCTCATGAAAGGTATAAAAATATATAACTTGCATGTTGCCTGCAGTGGAATTCGAACCCTGACCATCTCTGGATATCAACAAATTGTGGCATGCATCTTTGCGCACTCAGCTACACCCAGGCATGTAAATTTGCTTTCAAATGTTGAATATCCATCAACACCACAGCATGCGATCTGTCTCAAGGCTCTGTTATGCATACTTGGCATTGCATGCACTGCTATACCATTTTTACGTAGAAATCAAAAACCAACAGACTTTTACGTATGTAATGCTGTGCGTTGGGTAACCGCTTACACGCGAAGCTCATTTAACAGATTCCTTATGTGACATCGCTCAAGCAATGCCAAGTATACATAATGGAGCTTTCAGAGCGGTGCTCTGCATGCTTGGGGTGCGTATGTACACTCATATATCGTCGCTCCCAACGAAGAGTAGCACATCTCAAATTACCGTGGAAGACTAGCACGTTTTACTATTCGCGTCAAAGACTAGCACATTTCATTATTCGCGTCGAAAAGTAGCACATTTCAGATTTTTGCGTGGAAAACTAGCACATTTCATTATTCGCGTCGAAAAGTAGCACATTTCAGATTTTTGCGTGGAAGACTAGCACATTTCACTATTCGCGTGGAAGAGTAGCACATTTCAGAATTTTGCGTGGAAGAGTAGCACATTTCAGATTTTTGCGTGGAAGAGTAGCACATTTCAGATTCTCGCGTAGAGGGGTAGCGAATTCATATAAAGTGGTACTAGCAGCCGTACAAAAACCAAACATACATGTATGTTATAATTATTTCTCCTCGACTAAGCTGAGAGTTTAATGTTGTGTATGGAGCTTTTCGGTATTTTATTACAAATAGAATAAACGTATATTTTCCTCCTACTTTTTTTGACATATTCGCGTCTTCCTCAGGGAATCTATTTATAAATACGAGAAACATATATGCACATTAGGGTGGTTCAAAAATGCATGTGAAAAAGTAAAGTCGGAATTTTTATGCTCTCACCCCTAGGATTGTTCTATACCGAAAAAAATATACCCCTATTTGTTTATTTTGAAAACAAAAAATATTTAGAGGTCGCTCAAAGCGCCCAAAGTTTTCCATGTATTTTATATGGGGAAAAAAACTTTTGTAGAAATGGTTTGGAATTCAAAAACACTAATATTTTTCTATCGGAAAACTCTTTTCATCTGCGGGATTCCCAATAATAGTACCCAATTGTTTATTTAACCATTTTTTCATCGCAACTATAATTTGTAGGTCCGCCAAAAATCCACAAAAACCCCGAAAAATTCAATGGGGGACAAATAAGAAATCGTTAGTATTAAACAATGTTTAAATAAATAATTGGGTATTATTATTGTAAGCCTCCTGAAGAGAACCAGAGTTTTCCGATCAAAAATATTGATTTTCAAGAATTCTATACCATTTCTACGAAAAGTTGTTTTTCGCCATTTAAAAATACATGCAAAACTTTGATCGCTTTGAGCCAGTGTTGGCACTAATCGATTGATTTTTTAATCAATTAGTTAACTCGATTAAATTCAATCCGATTACAGTTAATCATGATTAATTTTAATCTGATTAAACAGTTAATCGTAACCGCTATTAAAAAAATTTGTTTTTAATTATTAACCCTTAATTTGATTAAGTAGGTTTTGTGATTAATTAATTTATGCTGGAATTTTACTGTGCACACAAGGCCAGTTAATTGGGTATGGCAAAGTCGGTTTTCCTCATAAATCTAAGCAATAAGGTGTGCATTTTCGTTAAGATCTATTTACGCTAAGCAAACTAGGTTTTAATATCCCTCTGCACATGTGCGATGGGTTATAAAAATTCCCAATTTATGTATTACTAATAATAATAATTTTTTTTTTTTTATATATTATGCGTTTTTTATAAGCGTGAAACACAAAAAAAAACTATAACCCGTGTTTGGTTTCAAATTCGGACAAACCAGAGCACTCAATCAGATTTTTTTTAATTGGATTAACGATTAATGATTAAAATTAATTAATCGCAATCACAACCGACGATTAACGATTAATAAAATTTAATCATTAATCGTACGGATGATTACGATTAAATAATTTTAATCGTTAATCGCGATTAACATTTTAATAGTTAATCAGATTAACATTTTGCCAACACTGCTTTGAGCGACCTCTAAATATTTTTTGATTTTAAAATAAAAAAATAGGGGTACACTTTTTTCTATATAGAACAATCCTAGGGGGTTAGAGCATTACAATTCCGACTTTACTGTTTTGGACCACCCTAATGTACATGCAGTCATATCAAGAGCACCTTATTTCAAAGTGATATTGTTTTCCACTTATGTTCATTCATTTATTTTTAAGAATTTTCATTAAAATAAAGTTCATTCTCTGAAGAAGTCCATATAAATCCAAATTTAAAACTTTGTAGAAAACTAAAAAAATCTAAAAATGTTCATCCAAATGTCAAAATTATTTTCTCAGAATTTTTTGAGTATATAGATTTAAAGCCCTTTCAATTTTATTGCAATAATGTGCAAGTTTCAAGTGGTTGTTGGTTGGTTGTTGCGGTTTTCTTCCATATAAAAATAAATTGTGTTTATTCGATATATGGTAGCGAATGCGACAAAAAGAATCAAAGGTTTTAAGGCTCTTGAAACTTGCACATTATCACACTAAAATTGAATCGGCTATAAAGCTTCATACTCAAAAAAATTGTAACACTTCTGAGTAAATAAATTTGAAATTTGAATGAAAATTAGTTGATTTTTTTAGATTTCTACAAAATTTTAAGCGTGGGTTTACATGGTTTTTTAAATGAACTTTATTTTAGTTGAAATTGAACATACTGAACATACTGAAAACAAAATTTCAATGGTTAACCATAAATCAATATGAAATGCATAAAGCTTAAAGGGGAAAAATGCCTTTAAAAAAAAGAAAAGTGGATGATCTCCAGCAATTGATCACTAAACGCTATATACCGTCTGAATTTCATGAATTTTATAATAGAACTAGCGGTACCCCGGTGTGCTTCTCTACACCAAATATTGAAAAATTAATGAAAAATCCTGGAATTTTTCTATAAGAAGATTTATCATTTGTTTTATTTCAAAATGTTTGATTCTTTATTTTTAATCTTAATCCAACACATTTGGATTTACAACATTTTTTGTTTTTCCATCTTGGGTATGAACAAATAAACAATTTGGAATGCCAACTCTTGAACAGCTGTCCGTGCGCAAAGCACGGCTCCTCCAAATTCAATCCGCATACTTGAAGAGTTTGTCCTGGCGCCTTGTTGACGGACATGGCAAATGCTAGACGCACTGGGAATTGCAAACGCTTGAATTCAAACGTCATATCTGTTTTTATCAGTAGAATACGTGGTATGAGCACAATTTCACCTTTCGCTTTGCCAGTAAGTATTGTTGCTTCAACTAAATTCGCCATCAATTTTTTTACTGCCAGTCTTGTGCCATTACACACTTTTGGAGCATTTAAATTCCGTAGTAAAATAATTGATGAGCCGACCTTTAAATTCAAACAATGTGGTGGCATACCAGGCGGTTCCATTGAATTCAAAAATTGAACTGGGTAATTCACTGCGACATCTTGATTCATTACGCTGTCAACAGATTTATATGATGTCACTTCATCTGGCAATTTTTCTAGAATTTGATAATTGATTGAATTGACATGAACATTTTTGGTGCCAGTATTGCGCGTTCGGGAAAATTTTAGAATGGTAACCCCCGATTACGGAATTAAGGAAAATAGAGGGGGTAGAGGGGGTTCTAAAGGGGGTGTATGTAAAGTTTTAAAGCGCGCAACCTTATAGTTTTTAAGTAATTTGTTATTAAAGTTTGTAATTTTCACCAACTTGTATTGGACTATTTCACAATATATAATGCACTTTCCACTAAATTTACACGTTATTTACACTCAATATATGCGCAGCTAGAGTGTGCACGTTCAAACAAATAAATACTTTTAGTATATTACAGCTTTTTTATAAAAAATTGATTCTTGTTTAACTTTATGAGAGTACATGCAGAATATGTGCAAATGGCAGCAGGACTGTGTTGCCATATCTAAAAAACCAAGAGTGGAAAGCAAGACCAAAAGAAAATACGATTAAAAGGAAAATACGACAAGGTTCTTTTGTTCAGATAAAAATAAATAGTAGGGGGATTGGGGTAATATTCCCCCATAAAATACTGAAACACATTTTTAAGGCTTATATGTATATTTAATTGCGTCAATAAGTTTGAGGAAAGTTTTAGCGTAGAATTCCTTTCTGCGTAGGCGGCCTTCGGCCGCACTTAGGGACTATAACCCTCAGGCAGTAGAATTCTCCTTTCTGTGTTGCCAAAGAAAAGGGGCCGAACACCTTTTGCATAGAACACTTTTCTGCGTAGGCGGCCTTCGGCCGCACTTAGGGATATAACCCTCAGGCTAGATTCCTTGTTCCAAGAAGGGCCCTTGCATAGACCTTTCTGCTGCGCCTTCGGCCGACTTAGGGATTATAACCCTCACTACGTAGAATTCTCCTTTCTGTGTTGCCGGAAGAGGGGAATATGACCCCAATCCCCCTACTATTTATTTTTATCTGAACAAAAGAACCTTATCGTATTTTCCTTTTAATCGTATTTTCTTTTGGTCTTGCTTTCCAGTC
Organism: Rhagoletis zephyria; assembly: GCF_001687245.7. NCBI lineage: Eukaryota > Metazoa > Arthropoda > Insecta > Diptera > Tephritidae > Rhagoletis > Rhagoletis zephyria. Next base: position 143,327 of record NW_016157994.1, read on the forward strand.
TTGGTTTTTTAGATATGGCAACACAGTCCTGCTGCCATTTCCACATATTCTGCATGTATCTCATAAAATTAAACAACAATAAATTTTTTATAAAAAAGCTGTAATATACTAAAAGTATTTATTTGTTTGAACGTGCACACTCTAACTGCGCATATATTGAGTGTAAATAACGTGTAAATTTAGTGGAAAGTGCATTATATATTGTGAAATAGTCCAATACAAGTTGGTGAAAATTACAAACTTTAATAACAAATTACTTAAAAACTATAAAGTTGCGCGCTTTGAAACTTCATACAGGGAGCTATTAGACCCCCATCTACCTCCCATATTTTCCTTAATGCTGAACTCCGGGGTTAGCAATCTAAAGCCCACCCGCGCGTTCTCTCAACCAATCGTGATACAGGTAATTTTGAGCAATATTTGGAAACACGCATTCAATCAATTTTTCTTTTAATTGGAGAATTGCGCAAAAATTCTTCGGTAATGTAATCAAGCCATTTGTATTATCGATTCGAACTTTGCCATTTCCGATATCTAACAATTGCTTCGAGAACCGATCTGATGCAACAAATTTGTGCAAAATTATTGAAATAAATTCAATTGATTATTATATTAATTTTTTTGAGCTCAAGGCCGGGTTGAAATAAAACAATCTGTTTTTGTTGTTTTTAAATCGTATATGTTTAAAAAAAAATCAAGTACTAATTGAGAACTATATTGCAGCCATGTTTATACTTGACTTAATTTATCCGAAGAAAAACTAAACACAGCACATCATGGCAAGAATTTTTCACTGTTTTCGATTATTCATGTATCTGCTGTTGTACCATATACGTGGTTCACGTGACAGACATAAACTGTCATATATCATGAACCGCTGGACCGATTTCGGCCACACTTCACATAACCCATCTGCATGATAGCCCGAATATACTGTTTAAATTTGGTAGAATTATTTTATATTTTTTTATTTAAGATGGGGAGTATGGAATTATTTCATATGTCTCTATACCAATTCCAGTAATCTACCACAAATATTTCAAGAGATATACCAGATGAAAATTTTTGTGAGTATGGGTTGTGCCATGCCCCCTTTTCCGAATTCGGGGAAACTTAACACAAACCATCTGCATAATAGCCCGACTATGCCATAAAAATTTGGTTGAAATCTTGCACTTCTTTTTTATATATAAGATGGGAGGTGCCAAGCCCTCTTTTCCAATACTGCCCATTTTTCTCCATGAGTATGGAATTATTTGATATAGAGGTATACCAATTTCCAGTACTCTACCACAAATATTTCAAGAGATATACAACATAAAAACTTTAGTTAGTATGGGAGGTGCCACACCCCCTTTTACGAATTCGGGCAAACTTCACATAAACCATCTGGATGATAGCCTGAATATGCCGTATAAATTTGGTTGAATTCGATGAAGCCGTTTTCAAGTTATAAGCTCACACCAAAAACGTGTACTTATTTTTATACATAAGATACATATGCCACGCCCCCTTTTCCAAATTTGGGCAAACTCCACATAAAATATCTGCATGATGGCCCGAATATGCTTTATGAATTTGGTTGAATTCGGTCAAGCCGTTCTCAAGTTATAAGCTAACTCACTAATTTTTATATATAAAGTACAGGCGCCACGCCCCCTTCTCCGAATTCAAGTAAACTTCACATAAACTATATGCGTGATAGTCCGAATATGCCGCATAAATTTGGTTGAATTCGGTGAAGCCGTTCTCAAGTTATATGGTCACAACAAAAACGTTCTCTTATTTTTATATTTTAGTTAGTATGGGTGGTGCCACGCCCCCTTTTCCGAATTCGGGAAAACTTCGCATAAACCATCTGCATGATAGATCGAATATTCCACATAAATTTGGTTGAATTCGGTGAAGCCGTTCTCAAGTTATGAGGTCACACCAAAAACGTGCACGTTAAGATTATAGAAATATAAAATAAGCACTTGAATTTCCAATATAAATTATGCTTTCATGATTTAGTTTAAACCCTAAATGTGCTACTCTTCCACGCAAATAGTGAAATGTGCTACTATGCCACGCGAAAATCTGAAATGTGCTAGTCTTCCACGCAAAAATCTGAAATGTGCTACTCTTCCACGCAAAGATCTGAAATGTGCTAGTCTTCCACGCAAATAGTGAAATGTGCTACTCTTCCATGCAAAAATCTGAAATGTGCTACTCTTCCACGCAAAATTCTGAAATATGCTACTCTTCCACGCGAATAGTGAAATGTGCTAGTCTTCCACGCGAAAATCTGAAATGTGCTATTTTTCGACGCGAATAATGAAATGTGCTAGTCGTCCACGCTAATAGTGAAATGTGCTAGTCTTCCACGCGAATAGTGAAATGTGCTACTCTTCGTAGGGACCGACGATATATACTCAGATGTGAACAGTCAAATACGTGCGTAATAAATTTTGTATGAAAATATTATTTTTAAATTCGAACATTTTTAAACGATAATCAAATATAAAGTATTCATTTTTACTATGCATTATTTCCCTCAGTGTAATGGGTTTGAGTTCCCAGAATTTTTTGATAAAGATGTGGCGCTTCTAAAAAATATATATACATAAATATAAGCAAGAAACTACCCTATAAACATTTTGGCGAACTTTCGAAAACNTATTTTAGTTAGTATGGGTGGTGCCACGCCCCCTTTTCCGAATTCGGGAAAACTTCGCATAAACCATCTGCATGATAGATCGAATATTCCACATAAATTTGGTTGAATTCGGTGAAGCCGTTCTCAAGTTATGAGGTCACACCAAAAACGTGCACGTTAAGATTATAGAAATATAAAATAAGCACTTGAATTTCCAATATAAATTATGCTTTCATGATTTAGTTTAAACCCTAAATGTGCTACTCTTCCACGCAAATAGTGAAATGTGCTACTATGCCACGCGAAAATCTGAAATGTGCTAGTCTTCCACGCAAAAATCTGAAATGTGCTACTCTTCCACGCAAAGATCTGAAATGTGCTAGTCTTCCACGCAAATAGTGAAATGTGCTACTCTTCCATGCAAAAATCTGAAATGTGCTACTCTTCCACGCAAAATTCTGAAATATGCTACTCTTCCACGCGAATAGTGAAATGTGCTAGTCTTCCACGCGAAAATCTGAAATGTGCTATTTTTCGACGCGAATAATGAAATGTGCTAGTCGTCCACGCTAATAGTGAAATGTGCTAGTCTTCCACGCGAATAGTGAAATGTGCTACTCTTCGTAGGGACCGACGATATATACTCAGATGTGAACAGTCAAATACGTGCGTAATAAATTTTGTATGAAAATATTATTTTTAAATTCGAACATTTTTAAACGATAATCAAATATAAAGTATTCATTTTTACTATGCATTATTTCCCTCAGTGTAATGGGTTTGAGTTCCCAGAATTTTTTGATAAAGATGTGGCGCTTCTAAAAAATATATATACATAAATATAAGCAAGAAACTACCCTATAAACATTTTGGCGAACTTTCGAAAACTACCTTCGATATCCAATATGCATATCGAACTGAGAACGAACTCATAACCAACCTTGGTTTTCCAACGTTCAGAGTAAGTTTGAAATACACTCGAAATGGGTTCGAAAAAAAATTAAAACCATAGTAAAAAGAGAGAAAGGGAAATCCAGCTCATTCTCGAAGGAAAAGATAAGACAATCGCTCTCTCACAATAAAATTTCAATTCGATAATGGGCTGGATTTCGAATTCATAACGAAGGGAAAAATACATTGGGTAACGAAGGTCCCGTTTTGCTGGAGAATGGCTTAGTTCTCGAATCGAATACTAACCTATTGCACATTCGTTATCGAAGGTAAGACTCGAAAAAATACTGGTTTTCCAGTCATTTTCGAATTGCTAACCAAGCACAATGTTTATTGGGTATGTATTTGTGACAAGAATACGATGAAAACTACTTCAGTTTCATTTTATAAAATTTGTGTTTATAGAAAAATGCGTTAGTAAGACAGTTCGCGTACGGTTCCGTTATTTGCAAAATGCTCTTAGGTTATCGTGTCCAAACTCGTGACCCGAATCAAGAAATTGTAACATATATGTCTAGCCAAAGGATTAAGCTTTAATTTAAAACAAATGTTTCGGTTTGAAATATGCACTTTTTTTGTAAATTTGGATGTGGATTTTGCGCAAAAATACTGTGGATGGCATAACCGGAGTTCGACTGATGAGGTTATTTTTTCTAGCGCGGCCGAATGCCACCATCGCTGAAAGGAGTTTTGCGCAAAAATACTGCTGATGGCCCAAAACGAGCTTAATTTTTCTTTGCGAAAATGCGTGTTTCACCCCATTTTGAAATGGCCCGGAGTGCTTGTTGAAGGGGCAGGGAGGAGAAGGATGGATTTTCTTAAATTTTATACTATGCTCTTTTTAATGTAGTTTTAGGTGGCACACCGCTTCTCCCTCCGCCAAAACATCATTGTACAAATAGCCGAACATTTCCCACGCACAACATTAAATCCTCTGATGTATTGTTTGATAGCTATAAATGTGGCAAGGTAGCTCACAATTTTGTACAATTTATGAAACTTCAAAAACTTATTTTTTGTCAAAAATGTTTAAATGAAACTACATTCTTTTTGTATCATGACCATAATCCATGGTGGAATAATAACAAGGTGTTTTCAGTAGCGACGTGTTTGTTGTAATTTTGACAAGATCGGCATGATTATTTTCAGTGCTGCCGATCTTTGTTTTTATACTACCATTAGTTGGGCCATAGTATTTAAAATGTTCCATTTTAGTAATTCCTTTTATCGCGATTTTTAAAGAACTTGGTGTTTTCAGAACGATATTAATATTTAAAATTTATGGATTTGTATAATTTTTGTCCTCAAAATGTAAAAAAGTAAAAGATATCGTGGTTATCAATGGAAAAAGACGTACACAAAAATCGCATGGAAAGGCANAACTACATTCTTTTTGTATCATGACCATAATCCATGGTGGAATAATAACAAGGTGTTTTCAGTAGCGACGTGTTTGTTGTAATTTTGACAAGATCGGCATGATTATTTTCAGTGCTGCCGATCTTTGTTTTTATACTACCATTAGTTGGGCCATAGTATTTAAAATGTTCCATTTTAGTAATTCCTTTTATCGCGATTTTTAAAGAACTTGGTGTTTTCAGAACGATATTAATATTTAAAATTTATGGATTTGTATAATTTTTGTCCTCAAAATGTAAAAAAGTAAAAGATATCGTGGTTATCAATGGAAAAAGACGTACACAAAAATCGCATGGAAAGGCAATTTTTTATATTAAATAACTTTTGCTGCATTGTCATAATACTGAGCCAAATGGACTACTGATAAACTAGAATAGAGTGACTGCATGGTTAAATTAGGAATTCGCTTATATTATCGATATTTATGTGTTTTAATCTATTTAAAAAATCATTTAAACTCTTATAGGAAATTGCCTTATTTTACCGCCTTTACTTTTTTAAAGTTACAATATATGTCCAAGCTGTGTGGAGCTGCCGATACAAACATATATTCAGGCTTATAAGCCAGTAATTATACATTTTTCTACATTTCACCTATGCACCAACGGATTAAAAGTAGTAAATAATTAATACCTTTTCTACTACTTCAAAATGCGTGACCGGAATATACAGGAAAAGTGAGGTTAAGTAAATGGCAACACCTTGTTATTATTCCACCATGAAAATTGGCTTTCTAGTCACAGTTACAAGTTTAGTTGAAACCCCCGAAATAGCACCTTGAATCTTAAAAATCTCGAAAATCTTGAAATGTTACCGAGAACGACAAAATACCAGAAACCTCGAAGTCGTCTCCCGAAAATCTTGAAGTTGTCTCGAAAATCCCGAATTTGATCTAAATTTACTTGACTAAAATTTAATTCCAGAATTCCTAGAAAATTTTAATTTTACGTGTAAAAATCTCAATAACTTTAAAAGCTGTGGAGGTTTAAAAATAGGTTAGCCATATTTGACATGGGGGGGGCAAAACTACATCAAGTGCCATTAAAATATATTTAATTTCCCACTGAATTGTAGGCAATTTTGACCACTTTGTGAAAAATCGCATGAAAATGCTGAACTTTAGGGCCTTTCAAGGCACGTCTTTCCGTTGTCCGATTTTAAAAATTTTTGCGGGGAACGTTTCTATGAACAAAGGAATATTTCCAGGAAGAGTCTTGCTTTGTAGCTTAACAAAAAATTTTCTTCATACAACTAAGGCGCAGTCTAATGTGCAGGCATGGACAGAGAACGAGCACACAATGGGCTAGCTCTTCTCAATATTCATCGCAATCTGGATGTTAATGTTGACTCAATATTAGAAGAATCTATACCTCGGTGAGATGCATTTTTTTGAGTTTTGCTAAATTATATCCACAATGAAATATAATATGCTGAATACTCTAAATAAAATAATGAAATTCTTGGTTGTTATGAATGACTTTACATTTACAATGACTTTTTATTATGAAGCCAACAGCTGAAAGATAACGGGAAGCATATAATCTGACGATTTCCACAAGCCGTAGTAACGAAAACCGTCAACAAAGATTGTCGTGTGCACTTGCTCTTTTTCAAAACTACTACAGATTTTTCTACGAAATTTGCTATTTTTTGTTTTGTTTTCTGTTTTCCGTTCATATTATTTGTCACAATCATATGACTGTAAATATACCCAGCGGACCAAATGCTCGCAAATGATACCAGTTGCGAGTGAAATGTGAAAATTAACCCAAACAAATTCTCGCTAAAGTCTCGTGTGTGCTCCGCTGTATATGTATCTAGATAAGTATATGCATTTGCGTATCAAAACCAGAGACCATAACGATTATAAGAAATAAAATTAAATATTGCTCTATAAATATTACTGAACAATGGAAAAGTTGTTTTCGTCTCGCGGGACGATTATTTTAAAATGTAAATTATTTTCGTCACCTCATAATAATTATGTGGGACTTTTATTTTTTTTCGTCTCGCGGGACGTTTATTTCAAGACGAATATTATTTACGTGTTCCCATAATAATTATATGGGGTTTTTATATTTTTTCGTCTCTCGGTTAGAGGCTTGAATACCAAATTAACTGACTTATATTTAAAAGGTTTTGACTGCAATTATAATATTATTTCTGTTCGAGCGGGGCAATTTAGGGGCCGGAAATCCTCGTGATTCCGGCAACGGGACCAATGGGGAGCCGATTCTTTAAGATAATCTTTTAATTAAGTATCAACTAATGCCCTAATCTCCAGAGGTATAAAAGATGTCAGGTTTTCGTATATTATACACAATTTATGTTTATTGATAAATATATGTACAGACATGAGTTGACTCACCTGAGATGTCGCTGGCTGTCGATCACAAAATAGGAGGAGGCTATACTGAATTGCCGCATTTATAGGGTCCACAGAAGGTGGAATTTGGCAACGGGATCGACTAACAGGACTCGTGCCAAAAGGGAGATAAAGTAACGAGTCCTGTCAGCGAGTGATTAGCAGCGACGTCTCTCGGTGAGGTTTGTATACTAAAACTTAAGCTGCAGGCTTAAACATGCCGCCCGCCTTGCAGGATCGCTGCAATATAATGAATTAATTCAATAATTCAAAATTCAAAATTACAATTCAAACATAAGATTGGGTCGGCTAAGCGCAGATTGTCGAACTCATCCGCTACACGCGCGTCGAGCGTGCGGTCTGGGGCAGTTCGAGTCAGGCTCGATAACACCTTTGCCCGGATCTCCAATCTCTCATTCCACCCTTTGAGTGTTAAGGAACACTGGTCGCTCTCACCTCTGGGTAATGCGTGCAGCCTCCGCGCTAGGGATCTTGCGATTGTGCAATGCGGCTGCCCTGGGTCTATGATGGCTCGCACAGAATAAATTCTCCCTCTCGACATCACCTTTAGCATCACCGTAGGTGTGAGGACTGATAGCCCAGAGCACTTCAAGCTGGTCCATGGATTCGCTCTCGGGCGTCTCTCACACCTCGGCGGCGCGGCGGTTGCGAGTTGCGGCGCGTGTGTCGGCGAGAACGCGGGCGTCTATTTCTGATGGTTCTTGGGGCTCGCTGGACTGCCGACCGGATACCCGACAGAGGTAGTCTGAATACCGGTGGCTCGCTCAATTGATGAATTTGATTCTGTAGCTGAATAGTTTTAGATCTCGACACTTAACAAACTCCTGTTTCCACTACTCGGCACCAAAAAACTA
>NW_016157994.1:153336-156455 GCF_001687245.7 Rhagoletis zephyria
TAGACGCGTCTTCGATCACTTGGAGGTCCTCATCACTAGCGTCGATCTCCAAAACCTCTTCGCTTGACTCAGTCCACGCCTGAGCGTGGTATGGACGGCGGTGCCGGATTGGCCGGACGTCGGGAGCATTCGGGTCCTGCGACCCGTCTTCCTGCCGCCTGGAAATTTCCCTCAGGTGGAGGAGACTGTGGTGTCGCTGTTGGCACAGATCACTTTTTATCTGTGATGAACACTCGCCGGACATGTGTCACGCCGAAAGGCAGTTGGCACAGTAGCGGTTAAGGAGGACAGCTCGAAGTCTCTCCTCAGGCTCCATTCAGCGGAACTGACGGCAGAAGAGCAAGCGGTGGTTACGCTTGCAGACGGGGCATCGGTACCACTCTTGGGCTGCGTTTGAGTTAGCTCGAACCATATTGTAAAATTCTGGAAGTAGAAAAAAAGTTAGTTTGTATTCGCTAGAGGGAGTAGTACTTATTTTACGATTGGTGGTGTAATTACGCCACGCGTGGTGCGTATTTCTAAGACTCGCACGCGTTTGTCTTGCCCTAAAAAAACCTTAACAACTCTGCCAAGTCGCCATTCATTCGGGGGTAGGTTATCCTCTTTGATAACCACGAAATCATCGACTTCGACGTTTCGTTGGGGGTATTGCCACTTGACTCTCTTGTGTAGTTCCTTAAGGTATTCCTCCTTCCATCGCCGACAGAATCCTTGATGAGTGGCTTTAATTTTTGCCATCGGTTGACGATTGACATGAAGTGGGCATCACCTATTTCCGGTTCCGTAATTGCTAGCAACGGGCTGCCTATCAGAAAGTGTCCTGGGGTGAGGGGTTCTGTGGATTCGGGGTTGTCGGAGAGCGGACTAATTGGTCTCGAGTTTAGGCAGGCTTCTATCTTTGCTAGCAAAGTGGAGAACTCCTCCTTTGTAAACCGCATGGTATTCGCCACCTTACGGAAGTGGGTTTTAAAGCTCTTCACTCCTGCTTCACACAGCCCTCCATATGTGGGGCTCCCGGTGGGAAGAAGTGCCAGTCGATCTCTTGATGAGCATACGACTGGGTGGTTAGGCGGGAGCTTTCGCCTACAAAGTTACGGAAATCCTGCCTTAATGATTTATTAGCTCCTACAAACTTAGTACCATTGTCCGAGTACACTCTCCGAGGACAACTGCGTTTTCCCACAAACCTTGAAAATTCCGCTAGAAAGGTGGAAGCCGATAGATCGCTCGTTGCTTCCAGGTGTATTGCCTTCGTCGCGAAGCACACGAAAACGCAAAAATATCCTTTGGTTATAAGACACGCTCTGTTGGTATAGTTTTTTATCTCGAACGGTCCAGTGAAATCCACACCAGTATTGGTGAACGGCCAGGAAACTTCCGTTCGTTCCGGTGGGAGTGCTGCCATAAGTTGCGCTCGTGTCTTTTTTCTGTAAATAAGGCAAACTTTACAATTATGGATTACGCTTTTTATTAAATTTTTCATCCGTATGATCCAAAATCCTGCCCTCCGAAGTCTCAGCATGAGTTGAGTTCCTCCATGCAGGGAAATCAGGTGTGAGAATCTGACTAAAAGTCGAGAAAATTGGCAATCGTACGGCAAAATCGCTGGGTAGCGTTCATTATATGGCAGCTCCGCTAGCGCTAGTCTCCCTCCAACTCTCATGATTCAACTTCTATCGAGAAATGGATTGAGAGCGTTGAGGGGACTCTTATCGCCCACAGGCCTTGATGCCTCAAGTGCCTGATATTCATTGGAGTAGCACCGCTTCTGCGCTAAAAGAATCAAGCGCGTTTTGACCTGTCGAATTTCATCGGAAGTCACTTGGGTCGTTTCCCCTCGTGGGCGTCAATTTGTGTACGGGATGCGTTTTATAATAAAACTGAAACACCCGTGCTACTACCCGCAGTGCTCGAGAGAAATTCGAAAATCTTTCCAAAAGGTCAGGCGGCTGTGTGGCGATTAGGTGAACGCGCACGGCTTTTTGTTCTAAATCAGTTTCCATGGACCTCTCATCCATCTTTTTTGGACATTCCGATGGTTGTTCTTTCAACCACTTTGGGCTGATATAGCAATCCTGGTATTTCCCTGAAGTTCGATGCCCACTTCCGGAAAAAAAAAAGGTTCCGTACGTCATGCGGACTGCGCCCCTCGTGTCGGTTGGGCGAGAATGGAGGGTTAAAGCCGTTGGGATTAATTAATTAATTTTGTTTGCCATATATGTGTACGTTTTATCGGTGCACTTGAACAACGTTCGCATTCGCAAAAGCTCCGCATTGATTATTGCGAATGCGAAAGCGAATGCGAATGCGAATATTCGCAACAGCCCTGATACGTACGTATATATGGATGTATGTATATATGTCGTACACTAGCTGCGCTTTGCTAGTGCAAATAGCGAATGAGTGGGGAAGCGAAGGAGAAAACCTCTGCTGAGCTGAATCGGCGTGTATTTGTCTACCTGTCGCATGCAAATTGTATTTGCTATTCGATCAGTGAATATCGAGTGATTATTTTGCGTGTAATATGCCTTTGATATTTTTGATTTTAGTTGGGGAAATGGAAATTATAGTTTTGCGCTCAAACTACAAGTAAATATGTACATACATATATAAGTCATGTATGTAGGTACCTGCGTACATACATATGTTGATTTAGTTAGGGAGTTGGGGAGTTACAGCTACGTATGTACGTATGAGTATAGGAGTGAGAAATATGTTTTGTTTATTACCATTTGGGTATTATTAAGGTAGATCGCAACTAGTAAGCGCGTTTGTTTGTGGGAGACTATAAAATTTATATTTAATTGGGGGTGTGTACAATTATTGAATGTGGGTGAGAGGAATATATGTATGTATATATACAGGGTGTCCCAGAAGTAACGTGCCAATCTTAAGGGTAAGGTAGGTGGGGGGTGAGCTCCCTAATAAACAAAAAATTTTCAGGTAAAAGTGTCACCGTTTTTGAAATATTTACATTTTTTCGAATTTAAAAAAAATCGTGCCTTTTCATGTGTTTTCTTTAACTGCAACTACAAACCGGGCAATACTTAGTAAATTTTTTATGTAAAATACTTCCAGATAGTTGCCTCTCCATACTCAAATGCAATGTAGTTAAAATA